>NC_083773.1:4808635-4823635 GCF_963514075.1 Conger conger
GGAGCTATGCTGTGAAAGATCACACAGGACTGAATGCCCAGAGCTACACTGTGCAAGAGAACACAGGAGCTATGCTGTGAAAGAGCACACAGGACTGAATTCCCTAAGACAGCCCTCACCCTTCTGCACACCATCTGCCCAGCACCAGGTGAGCTCATCCCAGTTAGCAGCGCTAATAGCCACCGATAGCCCTCGCGTGCAGCGTGTGAATGACAAAGCATGGCGCTGTGCTAACCGCAGCTAGCGCTGAGCCCTGAACTGCCCTGCACTTGAGCGGAGTGAAATGTACACACAGCTGACGTGTGACGTGTAACGACAGAGGGGGGGAAGCTGCAGTGTGGCGTTTCGTGCTCACTGGGGAAGCAGAACAGACGAAAAACAAAACGGCGCGGAGAGGGATGGAGAGAACGGCCTGCTGGGAAAAAAAACTCGGTCCACGTCAGCGGCGTGTGCTGGATGGCGGCTTTCCAAGCAAACGACAAACGGGTCGGCCAGATTATTGTTTCTTTTCTTCTTTTTTTTTTTTTTCTTCTGACAGTGAAATACCGTTCCTCCTTTCTTCCCCCTGATGCCGTTTCGGCCTCTTTGCCAAAATAACCAATCGCAGGAAGCATCCAGGGAACAAACTGTGTGGGAGAGCGGGGCCAAGTCGATCGCTCCCAAACTGCAGCCCGGTTCCGGTTCTCGGTCCGACCGCGATGGTCACGCACCTCCACCTCGCACCTGCACCCCCGTCTCCTCACCTGCACCTCCCGTCTCCTCCCCTGCACCCCCGTCTCCTCACCTGCACCCCCGTCTCCTCACCTGCACCTCCCGTCTCCTCCCCTGCACCCCCGTCTCCTCACCTGCACCCCCGTCTCCTCACCTGCACCTCCCGTCTCCTCCCCTGCACCCCCGTCTCCTCACCTGCACCCCCGTCTCCTCACCTGCACCTCCCGTCTCCTCCCCTGCACCCCCGTCTCCTCCCCTGCACCTCCCGTCTCCTCCCCTGCACCCCCGTCTCCTCACCTGCACCCCCGTCTCCTCACCTGCACCTCCCGTCTCCTCCCCTGCACCCCCGTCTCCTCACCCGCACCCCCGTCTCCTCACCCGCACCCCCGTCTCCTCACCCGCACCCCCGTCTCCTCACCTGCACCTCCCGTCTCCTCCCCTGCACCCCCGTCTCCTCACCTGCACCCCCGTCTCCTCACCTGCACCTCCCGTCTCCTCCCCTGCACCCCCGTCTCCTCACCCGCACCCCCGTCTCCTCACCCGCACCCCCGTCTCCTCACCTGCACCTCCCGTCTCCTCCCCTGCACCCCCGTCTCCTCACCTGCACCTCCCGTCTCCTCCCCTGCACCCCCGTCTCCTCACCTGCACCCCCGTCTCCTCACCCGCACCCCCGTCTCCTCCCCCGCACCTCCACCTCGCACCTGCACCCCCGTCTCCTCACCTGCACCCCCGTCTCCTCCCCCGCACCCCCGTCTCCTCACCTGCACCCCCGTCTCCTCCCCTGCACCCCCGTCTCCTCCCCCGCACCCCCGTCTCCTCACCTGCACCCCCGTCTCCTCCCCCGCACCCCCGTCTCCTCACCTGCACCCCCGTCTCCTCACCTGCACCCCCGTCTCCTCCTCCTCGGGCCAAGGAGCGCCTGCACTGGACACCGGGGGGAGCTCCCAAAAAACCGACCTTACATAACCGTCCCCGTCTAGACCTCAGTGCGCGGTCACCGTGCGATAAACCCGAGTGAGTCACCCCCCCCCCCCCCCCACCCCTTACCGCTCCATTGTCAACGCCTTACAAAATGGCTGCCGTTTAACAATGGCGTTTAAAAACAATTCTCTCCCTGGAAATGTTCTTATTTTTTAAGAGCAGCGGGTTCATATTTCTGGTAATTTTTTTTGCATTGTTTCGCCTGTGTTTTTTCCCCACTTTCATTCCCGTAATTGAGGTTAAAGCCGGGCGGGCCAGCAGGGATTTTCGGTAACTGAGGAGATGAAGTCTCTAAACCTGCCCCTGTGGACCCAGCCTGCCCTCCTGTCCCACAGCCCAGTGCTGGTCTCAGAGGGGTAACAGCCCCCCCCCCTCCCCGCCCTCCCAGCCCAGTGCTGGTCTCAGAGGGGTAACAGCCCCCCCCCCCCCCCCCCCCGCCCTCCCCATCGCTGCCTCACGGTCACATTCACTCGCGTAGCAAAGGGTACCAGCTCTCCTGAGGACATGTAGCTCCCTCCTCCCCACCCACGGGTATCAGCTGAGCAGAGTAAAGTTCAGGGGTACTGGTCCTCCTGTCTGTGTGTGTGTGTGTGTGTGTGTGTGTGTGTGTGTGTGTGTGTGTGTGTGTGTGTGTGTGTGTGTGGCTGTGTGATACGGCTCCCTCTTCCCCCTCACACAGGCATCGTATCAGCTAACCCGACCTAAACCATCTCCACTCAAACCATATGTCTCCACTCTGGGAAAAAAAAAAAAAATCCTCATCTTCTAAAAGATCATAAATCAAAAGGATTAAACTGTTCTCTTAATGCCGAACGCTATTTTAGGCACACTATTTATAGAGCACTTTCTTTTTTTTGGGGGGGGGGGGGGGGGATTTCGTAATACTCTTGAGTGCTAATCAACCCTGGAGAGACACTGTTTTGAGTTGACAGTGATTTAAAGTTTAAGCAGGAAGATCGGACTAAAAGCACCCCCCCCCACCCCAAATAAAACCCCCCAAAAAAAAACGTCCATTTCGCAGCCCAACACAGCAGGGACATGGAATGGAACGAGAGAAGCCAAAACACAGAGATATCTCCACGGAAATGAGGCTGGGCTTTAGGTTGGTTGGTAGTTGTTGGATATATTGCCACAATCACAGTGTTTATCATTTTAATTCTGTACTATTTTCTCTACAATGTGTTGTCTTTGTTATTCTTTGCAATCGGCTTAATGTAAATGTTGAGCTACATTTAATGTATGAAAGCTGCTATATAAATACAGCTTATTATTATTATTATTATTATTATTATCATCAGGGGGTGGGGGTAGAATTACAGAGCGTTAGCTCGAGATGACGGGCGCTAGCGGTGACAGGAAAGACGGGACTCCGTGGGAGGAAACATGACTCCAGGCGGCGTATTGTGTTGGGGGTGCGAGTCTGAGGAGCCCGTGAGTCAGGCCGCAGTCACAGCGCAAAATACAACAGAAGAAGAAGAAGAGACGTGGCCACCGCTGGGAGGACCGGCAGCTCAGATGGGCAGGTCATGGGTGGAATTTTCCGTCTGTTTGGGACGGGATCCTGCCGGGAGGCTGCTATGGTAACGCTCACGACAATGAACAGGAGAGAGGGGACACGGACTTCAACTCAGGAGAACCCGAGAGGGACTCCGAGACAGATTCCCCCATCGTCACTCTCTCCAACCACCGGAGAAGTTACTGGTTTTGTGTTCGGGTTTCTTAAGCGGAACGGGATGGGATGGGATGGGGCGGTCAGGATCGTTCCGACCTCGTGAGAAACCAGGCTTCTTTCTCAGCCCCGCGCTCACGTCCGAGGAGAAGAACTCCCCAGGGCGAGGTCACCAGGCAACCTCTGACACAGAGTCCGCACACGAGCAGTGACTCGGACAGCCACGGCTCCGAGTTCTGCTCCGTGAGGATGACAACAGCAGTTTTCTTCACGGCCTCTGAACAGCAGGCCTGCTGTTAGCACGGTCAGTCCCCCGCTCACAGCCGCGTGGTGCGTTCGGGGGGGTGAAGCCCGGGTAAGAGTTGCATGGCGGGTTCGCCTAAGTCCCTACGGGGAAATAGGTTTGAGCGTTTCGCTCAGAGCCAAAATGGCGTCACGGCCCTGCACTACAGAGCACCTCACTGCAGGTACCTGTGAGGCAACGGCTACCTGCCCACACCTATATCACGACCCCCAAACACCAAAGGGTGAACCCCGAGGATAAATCCCTAAATCCCTCTCTGGCTGCTCTTGATGATGACAGGCTAGCGGGCTTTACTGAAATCTAATACACGAGATTTCAACAGCATGACGCATTTGTCGACCACCGAAATCTCTCCCGTTCTCCTACACAGATTACACCTCTCACTCACACTCTCTCTCCTTCTCTTTCACTCTCTCCCTCTTTCCCTCTGAGACCTGACATTTACCGTTTCAGAAGTGTGCCTGACATACAGGGTGTCCTCTGTGATCTGACATTTCCGAGGACAGCGTCCCAAGGGAAGCTGCATCTGGTCTTACTTTAAAACGCACAGAGAGGAAGAGGAAGAGGAAGATGGAGCGAGAGAGCGAGAGGACTGACAGGAGAGCAGAGCGGATGTTAATACACTGTATGGTTCTTGTTTTTAAAGGGAAACCTTGCAGGATAAAGTCATTCAGATTGCCATTCAACCTGTTGCTGCGTTTGACAATGCTGAAGGATTGCTGCAATACTACTGCTCATGAACACCCCCCCCCCCCCTCATACAGCCCCCCTCCATCTCTAAATGTAAACAGTTCCAGTGAAGTGCGGTCAGCAGCACCCTAACAGGCGACACGAACCATGACAGAGCGCAGCTCTCGAACCTGAAACACAACGGAGCTTCTTATTCCTGAGGGTTAGCTGTGTGGCTCCGCCCTCAGGTCCAGGCGATTAGCAGAGCTTAAAACGCAGCTTAAGGGTCGCCGGCAATGGCTTCTTCGGGCATGTGTGGAGCTGGTAAGCGATCCCGGGATCAGAAAGCGATACTCCGGGAGCAGGACACTCTGCAAGCCCCGACTGATTTAATGACGTTCCCATATGGGCTCGAATGGCCGGGATGGCTCCCAAAGACACCCCCCCGCCCCCTCAAAACTCCAGCATATTTACGTCCCTCTGCTGAGCTGAGGAAAAGCCTGTGGCAGCCAACTAAACAAACCTCCAAACCTGGGGGAGGAGTGAGGTGTCATTTAAACATCAAGTTAAGTCTAGACTTTCAACGTAAAACGGTGCATCTGGGCATGATCAAACAACGGGAGAGAAAAAAAAAATCCTACTTTCCGTTCCTTTGTTTTATATGCTTTTCGCCGATGTAAATTTTGTCGCTTTCATCGTCCCTAGATTCTGTTCTAACGTTAACCCTTCACGTTACCACTTGGTGGGCTGATGCTCTTATGAATGACGGTTAGAAAAAACAATACGGACAAGGAGAATTTCAGAAACTGACAGTTACAGACCGACAAAAAAATGTGCTTCAAATTGCCGTTTTGAGTCAGATATTTGCATAATTATATGGATAGAGACTGAAAGAGCATCAGGTCCCTCGGAGTGGGTGACGGTTAGCAACTTCTCTGAAGTTCCTGTACAGTTTGTTGCTGTCCGTTTTGCACTGACCTGAATATTTCAAGTAGACCCAACTCTGGCTTATGATCGCTTTTCAGCTGCAGCAGCACGGTGCCCCAAAAACTCTCCTCATCTCCAATCTCTAGTACTCCCCCTGATCTGTACGCTCATTTAAGAAGCTTGGCGGTTCGCTGGACAACCTTTCACGTACGGGAAAATACGAACATTTACAAATGGTAACCAAAAAGACACCAAAACAGTCGGAACAAACGTTTCATGTTGGTTTACCCTACAGCGCATTTCACTCAGTTCGAATTATACACAAGCCAAGGCTACTTCTGTCAGACTGAGCGACTTTTTCTGAAATCCAAATTTCGGTCGTACTTTTGTCACTCATAAGTGTAACCGAACTACATGAACATATAAATGTTATTACTGCGGGCGCGCAGATGAGCAGCGCACGAAGAACATTTCTCATAGCCCCTGTCGTTTAACACAGCCGGTGCTCACACATAGAAGCCATGCGAGCAAAAAACACCTCGCATCAACGGCATGAATTTATGTCATTATCTATTAAAGCCAACAGCTGTGCAGATAATGCGTACAGGGATCGTCTTATGCCCGTTTATTGTATTATAAGTTTTGTCATTATCAGCGGAGAAGACTCGTCATCCTGTTTCGTGAAATGCATACGCGCCGACAGTGTAAGATGGAATAAATCAAAACGGGATCTGCAATGAATAGTTACAAATAATTACGCAAAGCAAATGCGTCCAAAATGCAACTATTCCTAAATCGACATCCGCCGTATTTAAAACATCAAAAAGTCAAATGACTCTCCAAGAACAGTCCAGTATTTACAAGCCAGGCAAGTATCCGATTTGGTACACCTACCTCCGCTTCTTTCGCAGGATTGCCGCGAACAGTCTGCACTTCCAAGGCATAATTGGCCCTTTTCAAGACAAGGTAAAAGGGGTAATCCTTCGCCACCATGCCGGCTGTTTCGGAAGCGACAGCAGAGGCAACGGTAACGGGGTAGTCGATGGCGAGTCTGCCGGTCACGGTGCCCGCCAGCTCTCCGGAGTTCCGATCCCTAGTGCAGAGCGTCTGCCAGCATAGCCCGAGAGAGCTGCTCGTGTGAACGCGGAAGGCTCGTCTGCCAACAACAAGCGCGTGTGTTCAACTGAGAGAAGCGTGTTCAAAACCTCTTCTTCCCCCCCCCACCCACCCCCGTAGCGAGATCAGCCTACTCATGGGAACTTTACAGAGCGGTGAGTGCGCCACTTACTGGAGCAATTCATTTCCACCGCTGGGCCTGACACATACATACAAGATAAACGTCGTTTTACATTCTTTAGGTGCCTAAGTATTTCTGTCAATTTCCAAATTTACGTAATAGTCCTACTCCTTGCGCATCCGCCGGGCGTGCTGTTTTACGCTTGATTGCAGCCGCTCGTCTTAAATATAGTGGTTGAGTCTGCTCATCTGCCTTCGTGTGATGAAAAGTAAAATGGTATGTGCAGAAATTTAGAAAATGTATTTTCTTTTTAGACGTAGGCTTCATCCCCTTTTGATCACGGGACAGCATTGGACTAACACTTGCATGTCATGAAATAAGAACATCTCATGAGAACTGACAACTCGGTTTACATTTATGAATTAACAAATACATTTTAAAATTAACTGAAAAGTAACTGATATAATCACATACTTTTAGTAACCTTATAATGCCATGAACAGTATGAGCTTGTTGTGTACCAGTGATTTCATTCATTTGAGATTATGTTACATCTAGAACAAGTTGGGACAGTTTCACAATTCCTCAACTGTAATTTGCATGCAGATTCAACTTCCTAACATTACATGTCCTTGCATTTAAAGTACATTTGGATGCAATAGTCTATTACCATTGGGAAATGTCCTATAATTAACAGATAAGCAGATCAGCTAAATTAATCAGTAAACAGTGCTGGTTCTATCTACCCTATTTTGAGGACTTGAGATTAGGATCTCAAACTCCAGGTTACTCCAAACTACTCCAAACTTCACGGTTGTTCTCTCCAGGTTTTTTTGTGGTATCCTTTCAATCACCAGCCAGATTAGGCCTTGAAAAATGAGGCGTTTGGACGCTTTAGCAAATCAGTGACTAAAATAAGCACATAATAATGAGCTGAAACACACACCTGAACCAACAGGCACTGTGGCCCTGCAAGTAAAGAATGGGCAAAGCACATAAACTAACTCACTGTAAAACTGATTCAGTCAGATGGGAATGGGAAAAAGACTACAAGAGTAAGATCCAGCTGAAGCAGTTGGACTAGATGTGTTTGTGTGTTCATGTCTGAGTCTATGTATTGTGTTTATGTGTATTGCATGTGTGTGTGTGTGTGTGTGTGCAGTGTGCATGCGTGCACGTGTGTGTGTTTGTGTGTGAGAATGTGTTTGTGCGTGAGAGTGTGTGTGTGTGTTTGTGTGAAAGTGTGTTTGTGTGTGTTTGTGTGTGAGAGTGTGTGTTTGTGTGAGAGTGTGTGTGTGTGTGTGTGTGTTTGTGCGTGTGGTCTGTGCGTGTGGTCTGTTCCCAAACGTGTGTGTGCATGCGTGTACGCGATGCGTGCGTGTATGTTTGTGTGATTGTGAGTTCCTAAACGCACGTATGTGTGAGTGTGTGTGTGTGAGTGTGAGTGTGTGTGTGTGTGTGTGTGAGTGTGTGTGTGAGTGTGTGTGTGTGTGTGAGTGTGTGTGTGAGTGTGTGTGAGTGTGTGTGTGTGTGTGTGAGTGTGAGTGTGTGTGTGTGTGTGTGTGAGTGTGTGTGTGTGTGTGTGTGAGTGTGTGTGTGAGTGTGTGTGTGAGTGTGTGTGTGAGTGTGTGTGTGTGTGTGTGAGTGTGTGTGTGTGTGTGAGTGTGAGTGTGAGTGTGTGTGTGTGTGTGTGAGTGTGAGTGTGTGTGTGTGTGTGTGTGTGTGAGTGTGTGAGTGTGAGTGTGTGAGTGTGAGTGTGTGTGTGAGTGTGTGTGTGTGTGAGTGTGTGTGTGTGAGTGTGAGTGTGTGTGTGAGTGTGTGTGTGTGTGTGTGTGTGAGTGTGTGTGAGTGTGTGTGTGAGTGTGTGTGTGAGTGTGTGTGGGGGGGGGGGCTCCACACAGCTAACGAGCCTGATCAGCCTGGGTGAACAGCCCCGCTCTGTGCACACCGGGGTGCCGCAGCCGTCTCTGTGTTTAAGGGCCTGGGGCCCGGGGAGGATGGAGCCACACAGCACCGCAGCAGCCAGCAGCTCCTGTTCCAGCCAGCAGCTCCTGCTACAGCCAGCAGGAAATCAGCCTCAGCTTCAGCGGCCTTTGTTCGGGGAGCCTGAGCGCTTCCTCTCATTGTGTCCCTATCAGTCCCGGGGAAGTGTGCAGGGCCAGGGGGGCGTGCAGAGGGGCTGGGGAGGGGGGGTGTGGAAGGCGGGGGCCAGGGGCCCTGGGGGGTGGGGGGGCAGAGGGCCCCTAATTCCAGCCCTGCTCTGTCAGTACACAAACACTGGCTTTTTACAATCACAGAGCTGTCACTCAACACAGCCACACTCACCACTTAACACTTAACAACCACCAGCGCTGTCCCCGATGCCAAAAACACAAAAGGGAAAAAAAAACCCTAATTTAATTCCACCAGACCCGAGGACCTGCTGTAATTCAGTGGTCTGCTCAGCTTTGCTCCAAATGAAACCTTTCAGGGCTTCCTGTTCGGGAGGTAATATTTTGGCACTGGGGAAAATGGCCGTGCTCAAAGCCCCAAAACAAACAAAAACAGGTTTTTGCGTTTTGTGGAAATGCGACCGAAACGTTCAAACGGAAGCCCACGAAAGCGCTCTGATGGTAAGTCCAGGTATGGCACACGCGATGACTTGGCATTTATCGCTGACACAGTTTGACAATCTGACACAGTTTTTTCTGCCATAGTAGAGCGATTTGCTGCAATTAAACCGCAACATCCTTCCTTCGACAGTCATTCGAGGCTGCTGTGGTCCCCCAGGCCAGACAGGCAAACAGAAGCAAACGACATTATCAGCAATTCGTAATCGTGACGAACAGCAGCGCACACACTCTCCTCCTCCTGAGTTTGCAGTTTGCGGAGGGGGAAAAATAAAAAGAGAATAAGCGCTCTTCTTTAGCACCGCGACACGTCATTCTGGACTTTTCTGTCTCCGAGATGAACGCCGCTTCTCGTCGACGGTTATTTTCGTCTGAAGCGAGGGCAACAGGAAATTCAGCATAAACGCCTAACAGCATCAATCACCTTGTGAGAAATTCTGCCGAGCATCCTGTTTCCAAAGAGGCAGTACTGCCAAGTGAAAACACAAACACGGGGTCTGGGCTAAGGCATGTGTTCCTGGGGGCTGGCAGTGGGGGGGGGGGGGGGGGGGGGGGGGGGGCTGGGGTTTGGGACTGAGGGGGTGGGGGGCTGGGGTGGTCATGGGGGGCTACTGTGAGTGTGCATTAACTGGGCCCTTTAATCCTGCGGTGTGTTGAGTGTCAGGAGCCTTGACAATTCACCTTTACAAAGTCCTTGCCTTTCCACTAAGCGTTTCTGTCGCAACACGTTGCGATACTTTAAAGCAGCAATTATCTGTATCCGCTAATATAGGGTGAAGTGTGGCGATAGTTCGATAACATACCTACTTCAATATATTCTCAAATACACCTGTATGTGTTGCAAAATATTGATAATGTTTCAAATGTATGCAAGGGAAGCTGTGCATTTTACTGAGGCACCTGAGGTGAAGGACCTCGCTCAGGGTTGTAGCAGCTCACTGTCCTCACCACGATCATACACCGCTGCTCCTGTCCCCCGTTCATGAAAGAAGCGAAGCATAGTCCTCCAGCCAGGCAAGTCCACTTACAGAACCCTGCATTTAAGGCTTAATAACCAGGATGCGACACAAAGCCACTTCTTTGAGGAACACTGACACTGGTGACGTGGTCTGAGATGTTTCTTAAAACTTTCGATTCCATTAGACTCGGTAAATTTCAGGAAATTTTAAATCAATTCACTTCATCTCCGAGGCTAAACTATAGTTGAGTTGGAGCTTTGCAAAGTGACAAAAAAACCTTGATGGAATATTCACAAACCAGACCAGCACAGCACATAGTACACAACAAAAAGAACACCACTCAACAAGGGACACCAAGGGCAAGCTAAAAATGTTCTTAACAACTAAAAATGAATAAATACATATTTAGAGTCCATTATGTTCAAAGCACCTGAGGATTGACAGTTCCCTTGCATTAGGAGCATGTGACCCCACCCACACAAGCCCAGTGCAGAGAAACAAGGTACATTTATTTTATCCGTAATGCTGGCTGATGATTATATCTACAGCCATTTTGATAAAAAACTTTCCTAATGATGTCTTTTTTTCCATATCTGCAAAAACCCATTTCTCATCTAAAGGAGGTAAAAATACATCACTCAGACAATGGAGGACTGGAAGGCAGTGAAACTTTAATTAACTGCTCAGTTTGGATTAATTTGCCCCGCACACGGTTATTCTGAGGTTCTGCTCATTATGTAAGCGGGTTTCGACAGCCCCGGGCAGCAGAGTGGAGAGAGAGAGGGTGGGTGTGTGGGGCTTGCCATCGCCATGAGAACAGCGAAGCAGTCCCCCACCCCCCACCACGAAAGACCTGACAGGCAAAATCTTCCCGGCTGAACGTCTGTGTTTCTTATCAGGTGGGTGGTAAAATCTAATCTCCTGCCAACCCCCCCACCCCACCCCATCCCCCCCGCCTGCCCGCGGACAGCGTTACCACAGCTCAACCGCTGGTGCTCCGCGTTTCAAATGAATCTCATCCAGAACAGCAACTGAGAAAAAAACGATTATGAAACCCTTTGCTTTGTGTGTTGGTTATTGTGTCAGAGGCGCAGTGGGGTAGAAGTGATGAACGATCAGCTTCTGCTGTAAGGTCAGGGCGGGCACAGAGAGGGGGAACGCTGGTCCCTGCCGCGGCCGGTCCTAAAAGAGCACGCATGGGCCCAGCAGCTCACTACCTGCCTCAGCCTGTACCCCTGTACCCCTGTACCCAAAACTCTTACAGCTCACCTGGTCAACCTGTACCCCTGTACCCCACACTCTCACAGGTCACCTGGTCAGCCTGTACCCCTGTACCCCACACTCTCACAGGTCACCTGGTCAGCCTGTACCCCTGTACCCCACACTCTCACAGGTCACCTGGTCAGCCTGTACCCCTGTACCCCACACTCTCACAGGTCACCTGGTCAGCCTGTACCCCTGTACCCCACACTCTCACAGGTCACCTGGTCAGCCTGTACCCCTGTACCCCACACTCTCACAGGTCACCTGGTCAGCCTGTACCCCTGTACCCCACACTCTCACAGGTCACCTGGTCAGCCTGTACCCCTGTACCCCACACTCTCACAGGTCACCTGGTCAGCCTGTACCCCTGTACCCCACACTCTCACAGGTCACCTGGTCAGCCTGTACCCCTGTACCCCACACTCTCACAGGTCACCTGGTCAGCCTGTACCCCTGTACCCCACACTCTCACAGGTCACCTGGTCAGCCTGTACCCCTGTACCCCACACTCTCACAGGTCACCTGGTCAGCCTGGTGTGTGTGTGTGTGTGTGTGTTCCCTGAGCTCTGTCTCAGACAGGTCTGTGAGGCTGATTCATGAGAGGCAGTCAGCCAGACTTCCCCACGGCAGACTGAGCAGGGCGCTGGGCTAATTAGAGGACTGCAGTCGGGCCGGGGCAGAGAGCAAAGAGTTCTCTGGGCTTGGGTTCTGTGTGTGTGTGTGTGTGTGTGTGTGTGTGTGTGTGTTCCCCTTTCAGATCCAACAGCTTCCTGTTTGTACAGGAAATGACCAACATTACTCTAATCTGGACAAGACTATTTTTATTTCTGACATCAAAGGGCTTTTTCGCTCTCCTGTTTCCCTGTCACTGCAATGCAATACCAGCGTCACCTGGTGTGCCTTTACCCCGGCAGCTGAAGGTTACCGCTGGTTACCCTGGTCTGGTCCTGGAGGGCTACAGGGTCTGCTGGTTTTTGTTGTTACTCTGCACTTAACAGTAATCAACTGCTCTAATTGATTAATTAACTCACCTCACCTGGTTACCTGGGTCTCACCAGGGTGCTGATTTTAAGGTGAAAAACAAAACCAGCAGACCCACTAGCTCTCCAGGACCAGGGTTGGAGACGCCTGGACTAAGTTAAATTTCCATTTCCGTAACAAGTTCTGGTGGTTGAGCGAACTGACTCCTCTCTCAGCTTTGGACTTTGGAAGATTTGGTGTTGCATCTACAGGGCGGCCTGTAGCGTAGTGGTTAAGGTAAATGACTGGGACACGCAAGGTCGGTGGTTCTAATCCCGGTGTAGCCACAATAAGATCCGCACAGCCGTTGGGCCCTTGAGCAAGGCCCTTAACCCTGCATTGCTCCAGGGGAGGATTTTCTCCTGCTTAGTCTAATCAACTGTACGTCGCTCTGGATAAGAGCGTCTGCCAAATGCCAATAATGTAATGTAATGTAATGCATCTCAGAGCCCTGAATAACCATCAGCAGACATTCTAAAAACCCCAAAATTTCTTCTGAATATAAGGCATGGCAACGGTGATCAGTGAGCATTTTTGAGGATCATCAGAAGAAATTTACTGGCAGGGTATTCAGCGGACATTCGATTAAATTATATTACATTACAGGCATTTAGCAAACACTCTAATCCAGAGGAGCTCACAAAGTTTCTCTTTTTGCAGTTTTCTTGCAGGATCCACTCACAGAGACGAAGAGCATATACTTACGCAGTTTGGTACTTAAGGTTATTACACCTACAAAGCCCAGTTCCCTAACCATTACACTACACTGCCCCCAAAATATCCGGCTGTATAAATGTATGTCTGACAAGTATGCTGCATAAGTAGCTCTGCACAAGATCATGTGATCAAGATCATGTGATAAATGTAAAAACGTTACATAACACAGCATAAGGTAATGGTGAGAACAGGCCCTTCAGCCCAGCAATGCTCACCTTTTCCTACCCCTAAGTGTACCTACTGCCTAGTTTGCCTACAAGCTAAATAGAATCTAACACCGCATCATGCCTGGTCTTGAAAATCCCCTGTGTTTCTGCCTCCACTACGTACCGGCAAGCTATTCCACACATAGACCACTTGCTGTGTGAAAATATATATCTGTACAGAATTTCTCCTTTGACAATTTCATGCTGTGGGTGTGAACTGGGGGGTGGGTTGTTAGATTCAGTTTGTTATGATTCAGTAGCCAGTTATTGCAAGTTGAAATGATGCTATTTGGCTTTCGGCTTTTTTACATTACATTATTGGCATTTGGCAGACGCTCTTATCCAGAGCGACGTACAGCTGATTAGACTAAGCAGGAGACAATCCTCCCCTGGAGCAATGCAGGGTTAAGGGCCTAGCTCAAGGGCCCAGCGGCTGTGCGGATCTTATCGTGGCTACACCGGGATTAGAACCACCGACCTTGTGTGTCCCAGTCTTTTACCTTAACCACTACGCTAAGGGCACATTTCCACAACGGCGAGGCAGTTCCATCACGATGAGGACCTCTCACACTTCCACAGAGATTCACAGTCGCCCGCCTCTTTTCGGAGGGAGCTCTGAAAGACTCCCGCACTTTCACCTGCCCCTCGTTTCCCCGCGGGCATTCAGGTGAGTTCAAACAGGCGGCGATTTGCACACCTCATTGGATCTGTGCACTACCGTCAACGGTGTTAGACCGCACCACGTCTCTCACCTTCACCTGCCTTACCCTCCAACTCTCCAGAGGACTCCGAGAAACCTACCAGAGAGCCGGCCCTAGCTTCCCATAAAGTGTCTGGCCTCCGCGACCTTCTACTCAAGGGAATTCTTCCAAAAATCCAGACACCCATTACGATGAGGTCATGTCTTGCCTTAAAATGCAGGGTTGACTAATGGGCAATACCAAAAACAGCTAGCCGCGCTAAAAGGCTAAACATCTCCGAGATCTAAGGCATGTAACTGTCTCTGCACAAGGCAGTGAATCAAGGCCCCTGGGAGACCTTAGCTAATATGATAACACCGAGGCTGCTTAATGTCAGCCCGGCCAATAAAGACCTGAAAATACCGCCACCCCCGCTGCCTCCAAGTGATGTGAACTGCCTGTGGCTTTCAAGTGCTTTTTGGGTAATGACACTTGACACATTTCTAACCGATTAGGTTCCACTCCTCGACTTCCTGTGTTTATGCATGACATTGCTTTCATATTAGAGCCTCTCTCTCACTCACTCACTCACTCACTCACTCACTCACTCACTCACTCACTCTCTCACTCTCTCACTCTCTCACTCTCTCACTCACTCACTCACTCTCTCACTCTCTCACTCACTCACTCACTCACTCACTCACTCACACACACACTCACACACACACACACACTCATACTCTCACTCACTCACTCACTCACTCACTCACTCACTCACTCACTCACTCACTCACTCACTCACTCACTCACTCACACACACACACACACACACATATACACACTCTCTCTCACTCTCTCACTCTCTCACTCTCTCACTCTCTCACTCTCTCACTCTCTCACTCTCTCACTCTCTCACTCTCTCACTCTCTCACTCACTCACTCACTCACTCACTCACTCACTCACACTCACACACACTCACACACACACATATACACACACACACACTCACACTCACACTCACACACACACACACTCACACACACTCAC
>NC_083773.1:4826135-4873635 GCF_963514075.1 Conger conger
TTCATGCCAAATTATCCTTTCATTTCCTTCAGAAAAGAAAATAATTACTATTTTATTTTTTTAAATACAGAATGAAAAATTGAGGGCAGAAACCAGACAAACTTAAAACACGGAGGGCCACAGTGTCTGGGTGGATTTTGGTGTGTACCAGAACTGAATTCCTGCTATATTTCAGGAATTGAGTTACGAGAGTCAGCACACCTCGTTTCCAAAGCCTAATTTGGCAGTCCTTCACTAGGGCATAGGCAACATATCCTGTGAAAGGTCTCTCTTTATTCCACGCAGCTCTGAGCGTTTAAGGAGATTAAAAACAAAAGCAGGACAAAGCGCTTTGTTTGAAGCCTGCACGTGAGAGTTCTCTCAGGAGAGCGACCCCAAGCTGAGCTGACCCTGGAAACAGCACCAGAGACCTGAATCCAACCCGCGCAGATTATTTAAAATCTTTTTCCTTTCTGTTAAAAAAAAAAAAAGAAAAGAAAAAAAGCCTAACTACGGACAGGATGTTGGAAACTGCAATAGCCATAATCTCTGTGTGCAGAACATCAGATACATGAACCTGGTGTAAACTGGCAGCAATGATGCTGTTTCTTGGCATTGTACCGACTCAAATAAAAATTAAATAAATAAAAAATTATAAAAAGAAACAGGAAGCCATGATGGGGTGGCCATATTAGGACATCCCATATTTGGTAAAAAAAAAAAGAAAAATGTTTGTCCTGTAACAAAATTGACCTTTAATAATAAAATAATAAAAAATAAAATAAATGGCACTTACGGTTACTGTATGTTGTTTAGAACAGCACTTAATGTGTATTTTACTAGTTATGGATGTGATGCTTTACCCTGTGGAAGAACCTGTGCACTTGTAAGTCGCTTCGGATTCAAAGCATCTGCCAAATGACTAAAATGTCAAATGTAAAATGTAAATTGATTAATGGCTTAATTGAGTGTCTGAAAAAAACGAAATTACTTGCTTGACATTGCGCTCCGGCGATTGACGGGAATGAAACACGTTGAGGCTGCCGTTTCGTTAGCATGCGCCGCGGCGTGATTGCTGTGACATCACTTCCCCCCCGCCCCGGCGAGGCAGCGCTGGCAGCCCCGGTGCGGTCGCAGTGCGCCTCATCCCGAACGCAGACACGGCCCCCTGCCCCCGCGCCTCCTCTCCGCCCCGCTCCTGCAGCGACAGGCCCGCACTGTTTACACCGAGGAGAACCATCTGTTCAGGATGAGCAAGGCGGCTGAGAATCGCTCTATCCCCCCCCCCCCTGCCTCTCGCACGCGAAGGCCCCCAGGAATGCTGCCCGGCGCACTGCACTGACACCACCGACAGACAGACAGACAGACAGACTGACTGACAGACAGACAATTTTACAACCTGCAATTTTCACCCCCCCGCACCCCCGGCCCTCCGGTCTGCAATAAAGAGCAGAAACATTCTGACATGACCCCCCCCCCCCCCCCCCCCCCCCTCCTGACCTTGAGTTCAGGAAGACACCTGACAGCTGGGAGGGGGGGGGGGGCATCTCACACACTGGACATGAATTACATCATCTGGGGCAGCTACTCCCATCTCCAGTAACTTATAATAGTGGAGAACACACACCTGATTTATACTGGGACAGCCAGAGAACACGACGCCCCAGCACGCACGGTACTGTACAGCACCTACGCCCGCCTCGCGAAAACCACACACATCATTTCGCCGTGATGTTTCACCTCAGGAGGTAAGAGCGGTCGTTTGGCGGTCGGAGGGGTTACCGCTTCGATCCCACCCCGGGTGTGTCAAACTGTCCCTGAGCAAGACGCCCAACAAAAAAATGCTCCTGACGAGCTGTTCGGTGCCTTGCATGGCAGCCGATCGCCGTCGGTGTGTGAGTGTGTGTATGAACGGGCGAATGAGAAGCATCAGTTGTGCAGCGCTTTGGATAAAGGCGCTATGTAAGTGCCAACCATTTACTTATCATTAGCCTTGGCCCAAGGACCCCCCACGGACCCCAGCTCTAAAACCAGGGCCCTGCTGCGATGGCCCGCCCGTCTGTGTGTCACACATCAGGGAGCAGTGCAGGGCGCTGGGCTGGTCACTCAGTAGCAGGGCTTCAGGAGCCCCGCTGCACAGAGCAAAGCCACGTGAGACGGACGGCTTCAGCGAGCAGCTCGGCTGCAGGAACGAAGCGTAATGAAAATAAGAACGTGCCTCAGACATCTTCAGATACGGGCGACTGATGAGAAAAAAAAACCCTGGATGTAAAATCTCAATTCTGCACTCGTGTCAGTTTACCGCCAGGCACTCACACGAGCCGGGGTACTCTGCAGGGCCGCG
The DNA here is from genome assembly GCF_963514075.1 of Conger conger. Lineage (NCBI taxonomy): Eukaryota > Metazoa > Chordata > Actinopteri > Anguilliformes > Congridae > Conger > Conger conger. Next base: position 4,828,459 of record NC_083773.1, read on the forward strand.
GTCTTACCCTGAGAGAACAGCTCTTACCCTGAGAGAACAGCTCTTACCCTGAGAGAACAGCTCTTACCCTGAGAGAACAGCTCTTACCCTGAGAGAGCAGCTCTTACCCTGAGAGAACAGCTCTTACCCTGAGAGAACAGCTCTTACCCTGAGAGAACAGCTCTTACCCTGAGAGAACAGCTCTTACCCTGAGAGAACAGCTCTTACCCTGAGAGAACAGCGCCAGTGTATTTATAAAACGCCACCTCTGCTGTAATTCCGGGCTTCCGTCTCAGGAAGGACTGTCCCAGCACCCCCGTTCCCCGTTCCCCGCCCGGAGAACACAGGAAGAGAGCCCTCGACCCACCTGTCCAGGAATAGACCCACGGACAGACGGGCGAACTCAATCATCCCGCGATAACCAACCCCCCCTCTCACCCAAAGACCCTCCTGTGCTTATTTTTCTTTTACGGATTCAATTACCCCATCCCGGATAGCGTTCAGCGGGGGCCCTTTCCGTAGCCAGCCAGCTCCTGAAAGCAGCAAGAAACATCCCTGCAGAGGGTGTGGATAGTTCATATTACACCTACTGTCGTCCAAATATGTGTATCACATCCAAGCTTACATTTTACAATATTGCCAAAGAGCACACAGTCGTGTGATGGGCAGTACTGTGAGCTATCTTCCAATACTTTCATCACAGTCAAGTTAATGCTTCAAAGGCAGAATTAACTGCATAAAGCAAAGGAACCAGTAATCCTTATAGTACAGCACAAACCTCTGTGATGAAATGGACAAAAAAAGAACAGAAAAATTATTAAGTATGTCCCTTTAAATATTCTGTGCCAAAGATGTATTTAAGACAAATATATAACTAAACAAAATAAATAGAAACTCTGTCGCCCAGCTAATAGGACAAAGTGCTAATGGTTAATGAAAAATATCCAGGTGAGTAAATGCATTGCATGCACAAATGCTGAAAGATCGGTTGATGTCGCTCTGAATAAAACGGTCTCGACGGGTAAATGTACAGTAAGGGTACTGGTTAGGGTGAGCAGAGTCAGGGACAAAGTAACCCACACAGGGAAAGTGTGAAAGTTGGGTTCACGGGGAGTGAAGGTGCCAGGTATAACCGCAGGGCAGCAGCAGGAGGGAGAGAGCCGGTGACACACCGCACGTTTAACGGGGCGCAGAGTGTGCAGGGCCGGGCGGGAGAGGAGTGTCATTCCTCTGTAATTTCGGGGACGTTCGTGCGGTTTGTGCGGTCGCTCATCTCCCCTCAGCGCAGGTGCTGCGGTCCCTGGCGATGATGACTCAGAAAAGAAGTCGTGCAGAAATGAGTCTCGGCAAAATATCAAACGCAATTAATCGAGTTACATCACGTCACATCGAGTTATATCAAGGCTTGCAGTCACTCAATACATTTATACATTAAAGCATCTGTTTAAGCGGTTAATTAACCTCGACTGGTCGCCTGGGCAAATTTAGAGGCACGCGTAGCAGCCCTTGATGTAGTCGTGCGTTTCGGATCTAGGACAGGAAGCTGATCCCAGACCAGCCGCTGGTCAGCAGCACCAGCCCAGCAGTGCCCACTGGAGCCCCAGCTCAACGCGGCCTGCGGGGAGAGAACGTGGAAGCAGAGCGCCGGGGTTTTACCCTCTCCGTTAAACTGCTGAGTCACGGCGAAAACGCCGTGCACTCTGTGGCTCTCCGAAACCCCCTGCCCCCCTCCGGCCGAGGCCAGCCGTCCTCTCAGGCTTCCTGCCCCGTACACAAGGCCGGGCCCCGGGGGCCCAGACCTCAGGAAGCCCCAGAGAGGCACCGGAGGCCTGCTTTTCAGCACCTCCCTCGCCGCCAGCCCCACGCGGAGGCTGCTGAGGGGGGTCTGTGGGTCTTTTAATGAAAGAATCAGGACAGCGGACACACCACACAGCGCCCCCTGCTGGGGGGGGGGGGTGGACTGTCAGTGCGGGCCAGAGGCTGCCTCAATCAAAGCCCCCAGAATGCACTGCTCTCACACTCCCAATGAGATGCATGTAAAGCGTAGTAAGGACACGTCCTTATCGTGCAAAAATAAATCTGGTGGATCTATGGTGTGTGTATACATATGTTAAGTGTAAACATATCATAGATTCAACAGATGAAAGTTCATGGAATCACATGCCTGCTCTTTAAGGTAAAGGCTAGAAATCCAGATTGAGTGCTGGGAGTAGCATCAATCCCCACCTCCTGCAGCATGCCAGGGAAACACTGCCTAAAAATGTACAGTTATATTTTAAATGAGGGTCCAAGAAAGTAAAAAAAGAAAATTTAGTGTACAGCACAGCTTTTAAAATATCTCTGCTCCTTTCACACTGTTGCTGAGCGGCTGAAAGGCCTTGTTCAGACACTTGTTTGTGCGCTGAAAGGGTCCGGTGTGTTGTGACTCTCTCTCCAGTGGTGAGGTCTTCACTCATCTGCGGCCTGTCTGTCAGCAAGTCTGAGGATGCTGATAACTGCTCCATTCGGTCTCAGACAGGTATTTTCACCTGAACGAGACACTTCTGAGCAGGTAGGTATGCGGTTACACAGCCCACAGGTTACTCACTACGCTTTACGGATCCTCCCAGAAAAACAACGATGTGTAGATAAAAACACTCATATTCATATTCTCACATCGGAATATTCCCAAATCTTTTGCGAGAGGCTTTAGCATTGTTTTGCGTTAAACCTCTTTAACCGACCCCCGTACTGGAGTTTTTCAGCTTCAGCCAAGGACAGCTCACCGTAAGCACACAAGAACGGCACTATTTACAACCCGGTTCCAGCGCCGGAATTCGGATCTATCAAACCCCTCCGCCTTACGTCAGAGGTTTATCAAAATGATGCAGTGCTAATATCCCAGAATTCAGATGAATCAGTTCCACCCACAGTGGAGAGTTATCCAAACACTGCAGTAAAACGCTGAGCTGCCCCGTCACCGAATACCGTAGGTCTCAGACTCAGAGAATCTCAAAGAAGGTCAGTCAGCGTTTAAACTCGGAAGGCGAGGGACTACTGGCGCACGCAACTTCCTCTTCCTGTCTGTGGAGCTCAGTGCCACTGCAGACAAGAAAGGTGGAGTCAGTGGTTATTGTTAAAATAATAACTTTTCACGTTATTTATAGGGATAGACTGAGCCATGCCTTGCCTGCTTTTTGCTGCCTGCTTTCACGGCTGTTCACATCCGGGTGTGAAACACATTATACAAAAATAAAATTGGTTGGTTGATTGAAAAATAAGTTCAGAAGGAGGTGAGAATTGAAGACCTATTCAGAGTAATGGAGGGCATCTGTGCCAGCAGAAAAACCAACATCAGCCTGTTTTACGCTGAACTATAGCCCAACAGTACAGAGCTAGCTGCTACTCCACAGAAGCAACTGCAAAAAGCTCTTGACTGTATTGTGGCCTGCCTCCAGGTGATGGAACTGATTTGATTTCGGCTTGGCGCATATCTAGCTCCAGTGCCGGCTTGTGTCTCATGTAGTTTGTCACTCTGTCACTGTGATTGTTAGTGTAGTTTATCACTCTGTCACTGTGATTGTTAGTATAGTTTGTCACTCTGTCACTGTGATTGTTAGTATAGTTTGTCACTCTGTCACTGTGATTGTTAGTATAGTTTGTTACTCTGTCACTGTGATTGTTAGTATAGTTTGTCGCTCTGTCACTGTGATTGTTAGTATAGTTTGTCGCTCTGTCACTGTGATTGTTAGTATAGTTTGTCGCTCTGTCACTGTGATTGTTAGTATAGTTTGTCACTCTGTCACTGTGATTGTTAGTATAGTTTGTCGCTCTGTCACTGTGATTGTTAGTATAGTTTGTCACTCTGTCACTGTGATTGTTAGTATAGTTTGTCGCTCTGTCACTGTGATTGTTAGTATAGTTTGTCACTCTGTCACTGTGATTGTTAGTATAGTTTGTCGCTCTGTCACTGTGATTGTTAGTATAGTTTGTCACTCTGTCACTGTGATTGTTAGTATAGTTTGTCGCTCTGTCACTGTGATTGTTAGTATAGTTTGTCACTCTGTCACTGTGATTGTTAGTATAGTTTGTCACTCTGTCACTGTGATTGTTAGTATAGTTTGTCGCTCTGTCACTGTGATTGTTAGTATAGTTTGTCACTCTGTCACTGTGATTGTTAGTATAGTTTGTCGCTCTGTCACTGTGATTGTTAGTATAGTTTGTCACTCTGTCACTGTGATTGTTAGTATAGTTTGTCGCTCTGTCACTGTGATTGTTAGTATAGTTTGTCACTCTGTCACTGTGATTGTTAGTGTAGTTTGTCTCTCTGTCGCTGTGATTGTTAGTATCTGGCAGATGACTCCATTACATCATTATGTTAAACAGGTCGGACGAAGGAGAGACAGACGCCGGGTGAGGTGGGGGGGGGTGCTGGGGTTTGGGCAGGTGTGCGTTCTGCCCCTCCCGATCCATCCTGCAGGACCGGACGCTGGGGCAGGGGGATGAGCTAGCAGCACAGCTGGGCCGTTTCTCCCCCAGAAGGTTTCGGGGGTAAAGGCCCCAGCTGCTGTCTTTAGTGCCTCGTTAAACACGGCCCGGGTCACACTGGGGCCCGGCTCACACTGGGGCCCGGGTCACACTGGGGCCCGGGTCACACTGGGGCCCGGCTCACACTGGGGCCCGGGTCACACTGGGGCCCGGCTCACACTGGGGCCCGGCTCACACTGGGGCCCGGGTCACACTGGGGCCCGGCTCACACTGGGGCCCGGCCCACACGAGCTGTCTGCGCCCCACACTGGGGCCAGCATACCTGTCTGAATCGCCAGTTCGGTCTGGAATCAAAAACAAATTCATCAATAAAAACTGTGTAAAATCACAGGGAAACAGTGTGCAGTCAGTGTGTTCAGTGATTTCAGTGTGTTCAGTGTGCAGTCAGTGGGTTCAGTACAGAGTCAGTGTGTTCAGTGTGCGGTCAGTGTGTTCAGCGTGCAGTCAGTGGGTTCAGTACAGAGTCAGTGTGTTCAGTGTGCGGCTAATGTAACTTGCCCATCGCCATCGTTGCAACCATAAAACCAGATGCAGAAAGCAACGCTTCCTCTGCTTGTGTCAGACGTCAGGCTCGTTGCTTGAAGGAAGCAAAACGGCTTGTGATAAATCTCTCTCTCTCTCTCTCGCATGCGGTTTCTCGCTCTACCCCTCCCTTTCCCCTTCCCTCCCTCCCTCCCTCCAGGGCGAACAGGTCGAGCCTTGAACCTGGCCGTTTGGGCCCAGGAGTGGCAGGTGACAGCTGGACCCAACAGCAGGGGGTCAGGCGCGGCCCTGGGGCTCCGTGACCGCGGTGGTGAGGTGACCGGTCGGGCGAGGAGACCGCGGTGGTGAGGTGACCGGTCGGGTGAGGAGACCGCGGTGGAGAGGTGACCGGTCGGGCGAGGAGACCGCGGTGGAGAGGTGACCGGTCGGGCGAGGTGACCAGTCGGGCGAGGAGACCGCGGTGGAGAGGGAACCGGTCGGGGGAGGAGACCGCGGTGGAGAGGTGACCGGTCGGGGGAGGAGACCGCGGTGGTGAGGTGACCGGTTGGGCAAGGAGACCGCGGTGGTGAGGTGACCGGTCGGGTGAGGAGACCGCGGTGGAGAGGTGACCGCGGTGGAGAGGTGACCGGTCAGCGAGGAGACCGCGGTGGAGAGGTGACCGGTCAGCGAGGAGACCGCGGTGGTGAGGTGACCGCAGTGGTGAGGTGACCGGTCGGGTGAGGAGACCGCGGTGGAGAGGTAACCGGTCGGGCGAGGAGACAGCGGTGGTGAGGAGACCGGTCGGGGGAGGAGACCGCGGTGGTGAGGTGACCGGTCGGGCGAGGAGACCGCGGTGGAGAGGTGACCGGTCGGGCGAGGAGACCGCGGTGGAGAGGGGACCAGTCGGGGGAGGAGACCGCGGTGGTGAGGTGACCGGTCGGGCGAGGAGACCGCGGTGGAGAGGTGACCGCGGTGGAGAGGTGACCGGTCAGCGAGGAGACCGCGGTGGAGAGGTGACCGGTCAGGCGAGGAGACCGCGGTGGTGAGGTGACCGCAGTGGTGAGGTGACCGGTCGGGTGAGGAGACCGCGGTGGAGAGGTAACCGGTCGGGCGAGGAGACAGCGGTGGTGAGGAGACCGGTCGGGGGAGGAGACCGCGGTGGTGAGGTGACCGGTCGGGCGAGGAGACCGCGGTGGAGAGGTGACCGGTCGGGCGAGGAGACCGCGGTGGAGAGGGGACCAGTCGGGGGAGGAGACCGCGGTGGTGAGGTGACCGGTCGGGCGAGGAGACCGCGGTGGAGAGGTGACCGCGGTGGAGAGGTGACTGGTCAGCGAGGAGACCGCGGTGGAGAGGAGACCGGTCAGCGAGGAGACCGCGGTGGTGAGGAGACCGGTCGGGCGAGGAGACCACGGTGGAGAAGTGACCGGTCGGGCGAGGAGACCGCGGTGGAGAGGAGACCGGTCAGCGAGGAGACCGCGGTGGTGAGGAGACCGGTCGGGCGAGGAGACCACGGTGGAGAAGTGACCGGTCGGGCGAGGAGACCGCGGTGGAGAGGTGACCGCGGTGGTGAGGAGACCGGTCGGGGGAGGAGACCGCGGTGGAGAGGTGACCGGTCGGGCGAGGAGACCACAGACACCTGCCCACAGGTACGGACAGGACGTCCACGGCAGCCGGCCCCCGGCCTCCACAGCGGTGATGGACGCCCCGGCTCTGCTTTCAAGCGCAATTACCACAGCCTTAATCCACTGAGGGACACCCCCTCCCAGTCCAGTCCTGAACGCACACCGTGTCGTTCACGACCATCCCTGCCCTCGTGCCTGAATGTGCTCTCTGTTCCTCCACAGGCTGCAGGACTGTGGACGTCAGAACAGCAGAGTCTCTGACCTCTTTCAAACGCAGACTGAAGGCTCATCTCTTCAGGCTGCACCTTTCCCTCCCTACCTCACCACCACGATTGGCCATTAAAGCCATTTAGCCAACACATGTGTTCCATAGTGTATAAAAAGCAAATGCATAAAAATACCATTTAATAAAAGCTAGCGCTTTGACCACGTATGAATTGTTTGATTACAAACTGAGAAAACTAAATATTAAATCAGAAAACCCCAAACTTTTGAATGGTAGTGTATAATCTTTACATTTTTGTTTTGTACAGTTTTCAGTCACAGATATGCACTAAAACACTTTTAACGTTGTGTTTTTGGTCAGTTCCAAATTAAGCATAAATCAATAACTGAACTAGAATGAGACCAAGTACAGCTTAAGAGATGTCAATATTAGCCTAAATTAAAGCATCATTTTCAAAAAAATCCATCCATCGCTGTCAGAGATATGGCATGCAGAGTTGGGGAAAAAAAGAAACAATAGGAAATCCCCAGCTTCAGAGATAACACAATTTTGCTTCTTAATAAACGGCCGAGTGCTGTTCTCAAACATCTGCTTGTAACCGTGCGCCGTTTTATCACCAACAGGTGTGCGGTTTCGCACGAATGAGTCACAGCATCCGACAGACTCTGGGCTGTGAAAGCAGACCCTGGTTTATTATCCACAGAACGGACTGAAAACAGAAGTTTCCTTTAAGTCATCCGTTGAGAGTGGAGAGAGGAGACCTTCTTCATCTTCAGAATGAGGGGGGGGGGGGGGGGGAAACGCAGTAATGCACTTATCCTGCTCTCGCACATCACAGTGTGCATCGCGGAGGTGCTGAAGAAGCCTGGCGTTTCTGAGGAGCTTTCAGCTGAAGTAAAACCCTAAGAGCTGAAGTTCTCCCGTTTCCGTTCTCTTAAGAGTGTCCTACTGATGCAAGGACGGCACTGTGAACATGCAACGTGCACAGCGCCAGGGGAAAACCAATCAGCCCCACACAATCAGCCTACACGGGACTTCAAGGAATCAGTCATCTTTCAGCATATCACACTGCCCCAGAGCGTGTTTGTTTACCAAAGGCCCGGATAGAGATCGATACCCATGTTTTTCCTCATCACAGTCAGGAGTGGGGCAAACGACTGCAGAGACGGTAGTGGAGTTACCCGCCACCCCCCCCCCCCCCTTACAAACTCAACTCCCTGCTACAAAATCAATCAGCCCCAACCGCCCAGCTCCCCCATGCCCGGCCCTGTCGATATTAGCCAACTGGCCTATATACAGGCTGGTCAGTGGACTTGGTGAACAGAAGCAAAGCAGCCACACGTCCCCCCCCCCCCCCCCCCCACTTACACCCAAACACAGCCACACCACACCAGTCTACCCCCCACATTTCCACCACCGACATCCCCAGAACAGGCTGGGTACATATAACAACAGCCAAAACAACAAGCATGAAATCTACAATCTTGAAATTCTCAAAACAAAAAAACGTTAAGTGGAACCACAACACTACAGGCCGCCGCTGACATCACATCTGTGATCCTCACATCACCTCATCCGTCGGGCGATCATCTGTCACGGAGTCCCGCGGTCGGGTGGGAACAACGGTCGGCGTGACATCAGCGCGGTCATTGTCCCGCTGAAACACGGTCCCCCCCGAACACACAGGGGACCGCCGTCACCTCCGCCCGCCCCCGTCACAGAGCTACAGCACCTCATTGTTCACGGACGCCCAACCCCCCCCTGTCCGGGAACTCCCATTACCACTCGGGGCCACACGCGCTCCACACCTCTGACCTCATGCTGGGAAACGAAGGAGGAAGCCCAGGGGAACGGGGGGGAACGGGGGGGGGGGGGGGGGCAAACGTCCCCGAAGTAGATTCCAGAACGCTCCTGTGAGGACAGGCCAGGAAGTTGATCAGGTATAATCTATTGCTGGAACCCCCCCGGGCCTTACGTTTGTCGTGGTCTCGTGTCGTCTGCGAGGGGAGGACTCTCCCGTTACTCTTCACTTTGAAAAAAAACAAAAAACGGCCAGCTTAGGGATGGAACTTTCAAAAGGTATTACACCTCAGGTACATTTTTTCGTTTGTTTTCAGAATTCATCAGCGTCAACCCCCGGATTCGTAATTTGTCATTATTTCCACAGGAAAAGGGATTCGCCTTGAAAAGGCACTAAAGAACGAGGCAGAGAAGCACAGCAAACACACTGGACCACACAGATGAAAGAGCACTTGGACACAGCGGTGAAGATACACTTCATTAATTCTAGCCCTCTTTGTAGACGAGAGAGAATCTTGGACATTACGCTTTCCCACAGACAATCATCTTCTGCATGAGCTCCTACATGCAGCAGATTCAATGTTTTGGGGGCAAATTTAGGACCTGACTATGAAAAAGCTGTGGAGCACAAATCCTGACTAAACACCAGATAGAACTGGCAGTACAAACCTGTATAAACCAATGCTATCTGTCCAGTGTTCTAATAATACCACGCAAACATTAATCCAGTCATGGCAGGTGTCCTAGACTCCTGGTAATTTTAAGATATACTGAATATATAATAAATGTGCACTCTACTCCCTTTTCCTGTAGCAAATGAAGTTAGTTCGGAATTTTGCGAAGGTAAATTAAAAAAATAAAGGTTAGAACTGAATAAAAATAAACAGAATGTTCCCTCAGGGACATAAACATTAGAAAACTATAGACTAGTTCAGATTCCATCATGTCTTTCAATAACAAAACAGAACAAGTGAGAGACTTTGCACTGTAATCACACAACACAGATACCACATAATACCGATGTCAGAGATTGCCACTGTTGTGTACTGTAAGTGGAAGTTGATAAGTTCACCGTCTGATGTGTTCTTATCTAAGAACACGAACAAGAACAAGCCATTCAGCCCGTCGGTCATGTGAGTTTATTTCAGCTGTTGCGATGTTCTGTGAATTCACAAAAAATTAATAATGAATTACAATTTTGTCCTAAAAAAAATATAAAGACAAAACGCATGACAGGTTGGCTTAGACGGGGGCCTGGGCCTATGTGACAGATAGCCTGTTGTACGGCGGCTCGTCAGGCCACCGCGAGGAGCAGTGTGTGCCACGAGCGGTTTCGTGATGTAGGAAGCCTGTCTTATGAGCAGGGACGTACAGTACGATCACACATAAGCCCTGGGCTTCTTACATCACGCATCAAAGGAACGGAAAGCCCGTCTCTCTCTCTCTCTCAGGTTATCAATAAATCAGCCATGACCCACACAGCTCCTGACCCCACAATGTTCATCATACAGGCTACAGCCAGACACACATCCCCTAACCTGCACTGTTCATCACATACAGCCAGGCACACAGCCCCTAACCTGCACTGTTAATCACATACAGCCAGGCACACATCCCCTAACCTGCACTGTTAATCACATACAGCCAGGCACACAGCCCCTAACCTGCACTGTTCATCAAATACAGCCAGGCACACAGCACCTGACCCACCACCTGCATTTCACCTGTTCACCTGATGGATTGTTCGGGGAGACGTTCTGATGCAGTGCAGGTACACGTCCAGCCCCGCCTGAGATTAAACAGCGTAGGCTCACCTATCCGAGGGTGACATAACCGCATCCTGTTTCCTGAGCACTACCTGTGCAAATCTCTGCTTTCAATAGCGAGAAGGTGGGGGGGGGGGTTCAGATGTGAGATCAGAGTAGAGCACGGAGCGGTTTAATTACAGGGACTAATGACTTACTGGCCCTGTGGTTCATTAAGGCCATAACTCAAAACCACCCCTCTGCCTGGATGAATGTGGATTTTAATATGGTTCAGGACAGAACACACTGCACTAGCTCAACCCACTCAGTCCCAAACAGGTCCTCGTTCTGTGTGAGAAGAAAAATCAGAAGGGACTGATTTTTAAAAGTATTTGAAAAAATTCTGTTATTCATCATTGTATTTCTGAAGATCATAAAACATGGATTTAATAACGGACTCTGGGCCTGTTTGTTCGTTATGAATGTCTGCATTTATATAGCGCCTTTACCCAAAGCGATGTACAATTGATGCCTCTCATTCACCCATTCGCACACCGACGGCGATTGGCTGCCATGCAAGGCACCAACCAGCTCATCAGGGGCAATTGGGGGTTAGATGTCTTGCTCAGGGACACTTCGACACACCCAGGGCGGGATCGAACTGGCAACCCTCCGACTGCCAGACAACTGCTCTTACTGTCTGAGCCAATGTCGCCCTATAGATCTGGGTTCCTCACAAAATCAGGGACTTGTCTGCCACTGTGAGTTTTTTTTTCCTCACAATGTTTGAGGGTTCAGGCTCAGTACTGTCCGTTTTTTGGACCTGCTTTGTGACAGCGTCTCTGTAAAAAAGCGCTATACATATAAAACGTAACTGCATTACCGTAAATCATCGCAATCCAACACAATTATTTTGTGAATGCATCCTGCAGTGTTGTGTGTTCTACATCTACATCTTCTGAAGTACATTACTTCCCAGTCGGTTGAGTCATTCACAACGGGTCTTCGGGGTTGCGCAAAAGAAACTTGGCAAGACGGGTGCCGATTGCTTCCCTTTGCCCATCACACTGCCCAGCTGGGTACTGACAACACGCCATTTAGAGTCATCTGCAGAGTGCTCCTGTACCCTTCGAGAAACAAGAACCATATCCTGCTTAAAACCTGGCAGAGCAATCTCCGCCCGGCCGGCAACGGCAGTCTAATTGACCGGCCAGGTTTTCGGGACATCTGAAACAACGAAAACAACACCAACAGGAGAACTCGGGACGGTTCTATTAATACCCGAAAATGGCTCGCACCATTAAGTTGTGGGAACAGGGCTGTGCGAGAGAGTGCGGAGGCCTGTAAATTGGCTGACCTTTCGGAAGATCGGAGAGGCCGTTTGAATACCGATAACCAGCCCCTCGTACCGAGAGCAGGGCTGACTGGCTAACGAAGAGCTGCCGTGGCAACACCACGGCGTGAAGGGTGAAAATAACACACAGAGCTGACGGAGAGTAACTGGCTGTTCAGGAGCGATGTCGTGATTGGCTGTTTCCGATCCCTCTCTCTCCCCCCCCCCCCGGCTCTGACACATTTGTGAATAGAAAACATAAGAAGCCGAGATTAAAGATCTAAGAATATTAGTGACCTGAACAGGAACTGAAAATGCTGGTCCATAGTACATAATTCACCCCCCCCCCCTCCCTTTTTTTATCTCCCATTCAAACGTATTCTGCATTCCGCGTTAACCGAGCTCATTGCACTTAGGCTAGAAATACAATCAACCAGCAATAAATCGATTGACTGAGTTTATTCCCTGTTGATAATGACCACGTATTAGCGACGCTTAGAGTAAGCGACCCTTTGAATCATAAGTTGAACCGTATCGCACTGTGGATCGGTGAGAAGACCAGGCCTAGACCTCCGATGGATGACTCATGCTGCACGTTGTGCGGAAATCTTTCCGTGTTACCTGTCCTTCCATCGTTCAGTGAGTGGGTGCACAGCGATGACGCTGTCCTAGGGGTCTGTACGATATCGCCTCGAGGCGTATTACACACCCAGAGCCCCGGTGTGTCAAGAGCGTTACCGCACAACTGAACCTCCCGGTGACCGTGGGCGTGGCCCGCCAGCTGGGCGGCAGGGTGTACCGCGTCGTCAGGGCAACGGGCCTCTCTTACTCACGTTGATGTCGAGGCTGCACAGGCTGAGAGCGTCGGCCTCCCTCCTCCTCTGCTTCCTCTTCTTCTGCGGAGAGAGAAAAACACGGCGTCTGAGTGCAACCCGACCCCCGGCTTCCTGTCAACAGGAGGTGAGGGAGGAGGTGGCGGAACGTCCCTCTTTTCCTGCAGAAGCGCATAACCTGGACGAGAGTGTGTGACGTTCCCTGCTGTACGGTCTCCAGGGTACCCTCCACCGCCACCGCCACCGCCACCGCCACCACCACCGCCACCACCACCACCACCACCACCACCACCACCACCACCACCACCACCACTGTCAGCCACTGTGATGTAATGTACATCCTTCATTTTCCTTTCACAGAGTTAAAAAAAAGTCATGGAATGGTAAATGGGTGGCATTAAGCTCCTTTATCCATTTACATTTTTTACATTTTACATTTTAGTCATTTGGCAGATGCTTTTAATCCAAAGCGACTTACAAGTGCATAGGTTCTACCATAAGTCAGAGCATCACATCCAGAAACTAGCAAAATACACAGGAAATGCTGTTCTAAACATAGTTGTCATCAGAAGTGCATTTTTTTTTTTTTTTTTTTGGGGGGGGGGGGGTTAGACAAGGATAGGATATCAGAAAGGAGGGGCAGGGGAAATCAGGAGGGAGGACTAAGGTAGAGTTTGAAAAGGTGGGTTTTGAGTCTGCGTCAAAATAGGGGGAGGGATTCTGCTGTTCTGACAGTGGTAGGCAAGTCATTCCACCACTGAGGAACCAGAACGGAAAACAGGCGTGAACGTGCAGCTCGACCGCCAGGTGCACGTAGAGAGGGAACCGTAAGGCGACCAGAGCTGGCAGACCGGAGTGGTCTAGCTGGGGAGTAGGGAGTGATCAGGGATTGTATGTAAGGTGGGGCAGTCCCCTTAGCAGCCTGAAATGCCAACACTAGGGCCTTGAAACGGATGCGTGCGGCAATAGGAAGCCAGTGGAGGCCAATGAGAAGCGGAGTGACATGAGCCGACCTGGGCTGACTGGTGATCAGGCGGGCTGCAGCATTCTGGACCAGCTGGAGGGGCTTGATGGCACATGCTGATCCAAAGCGCTGTACAATTGATGCTTCTCCATTCACCCATTCATACACACACTCACACACCGACGGCGATTGGCTGCCATGCAAGGTGCCGACCAGCTCGTCAGGAGCATTTAGGGGTTAGGTGTCTTGCTCAGGGACACTTCGACACAGCCCGGGCGGGGGATCGAACCGGCAACCCTCCGACTGCCAGACGACTGCTCTTACTGCCTGAGCCATGTCACCCCAACCAGATGCTTGTCCTACAGTACCCCGTTGCAATCCAACAACATTGTATGTTTTCATGTTCTGTTTCAATGTGTTCTGAGATATCCTCAGCTCTTGGCTTGCTGCCTAACCTTGCGTTAGATAGCGTTGTTGAAATGCACGGCGCTGGGCCGATAGAGAGGGAATGCTGGGAGAATGCAAACATTGAGGTTTCTTTTTTTTTTTTTTGCTTTAAGCGGGAAAACGACTCGGGTCACAGCAGATACTGGCGCGCCTCAGTCGCCCCCCCTAAAGTGCTCATGCTAAGCCAGGAGAGAGACTGCACAGCAACAATACCCTCAGAAAAACACGAAAACCGCATTACTAACGGGTCTTATCTCTCGGTTTCATTTTAACTTTCTTTGTGAACAGTACTGTACGCTGTCTTACATTACGTTCGTTGAGCAGATGCTCCTATTCAGAGCAACTTACAATGTTAGGGAACATCCATCAGAGTTAGTTATTTGAGCTACTTATAACAAAAATGAACAGGGAAGATAAAAAAACACAATGCACACAGGGGTACTTATTTCAGTAACATTCAGACCAACACGCTAATATTTCACATCATTTCAGTGCTAAATGTAGGTTAACATTGAGCCATAATACAAATACATATAACACAAATTAAATACAGTATAATACATATAAAAAGATGATGGAGTCCTACAGCTAACAGCCATATAAAGTCATGAAGCATGCTACAACAATTCAAAAACATTTTCAACAAAAACAATTCCAACATTTGAGGTCAAAAGAGGCTCTTGAGACGTGACTATTTCCAGCCGGTCCTTATCGGAGGCTAAAAAAAGACCAGGGATATGAATAATCTGCGGAATATGTCAGAGCTCCAGACCTAATCAAAGCCTTTCGCCACCGTGAGCCTAATTTCCTCCTGAAAGTCCAATCACTGCCCATTTTAATGGTCTAAATCTCTGCCCTGTGATTCACACAAACACCAGGGCCATTAAAGGCGCTGAACGGAACTGATTATCTCAACTGATACCATTCTTTGTGTTTTTTTATTTTTTATTTTTTAAACCATCCCCTCCTCTGTACAGCACACACAAATGTGAATGAACATTTGGAGAGAGGGGTGACATTGGCTCAGCAAGACACCTAACCCCCAAATGCTCCTGACGAGCTGGTTGGTGCCTTGCGTGGAAGCCAATCGCCGTCGGTGTGATAGTGCGTATGAATGGGTGAATGAGAAACATCAATTGCACAGCGCTTTGGATAAAGGCGCTATATAAATGCCAACCATTTACCATTGACCACCACAGTACCCAGAAGCCATAGCACAGCTGAGCCACACCGTCGTGCCTGCACATTGTGGCCTGGTTCAGCGGGGAAGGTTCCCCCGAGCAGCTTGTACCAGCTGAGGAAAGCCGTTACAACGAGAGTGCGGGGGCGGCCGGTAGCGTAGTGGTTCAGGTACACGACTCGGCGGCTCGCAAGGTTGGTGGTTCTAATCCCGGTGTAGCCACAATAAGATCCGCCCTTGAGCAAGGCCCTTTAACCCTGCATTGCTCCAGGGGAGGATTGTCTCCTGCTTAGTCTAATCATCTGTATGTTGCTCTGGATAAGAGCGTCTGCCAAATGCCATTAATGTAATGTAATGTAATGTCATGTCATGTGATGTGAACGTGGAGGAGCCCTAGGCCAGGCCCACTCAGAGTGAAACCAGAGAGAGTCAGCGTTGAGTCAGATCTGAAAGTCAGTGGGGGGTGAGGGTTGAACGATCGTCCGTGCTCTGCAGCAGGGGTGCAGGACGAGGGCCCGTCGTGTCCACCTCAGAAGGGCAATCGCCAATCTGATCCGCTGCATTTTTTATACGGTCATGACTCATGAGATACAGCAGGGCCACACGCAACTGAGGTGTCATGTCAGTACCGATCCGTTTCTCATACAGGTCAGAATTCGAAACTGAAAAACGGGGGGAAACGAAAAGGAGGTGTGAGACAGTACAGAGCTGCCGAGAGTCTGGCTAAGATAGAAATGCAACATGTTTGCTTAGAGACATGCATTGCAATTTTGAGTACAATGGTTGATGGACAACAACCAGCAAAAGAGATCACAAAGCTGTCGATATGGGCCGCCATTAAACAGGATTACTGTCTGGTGATACTGAAAGTGCTGTTTTATCCTGTGAATATTTTTTGCTAAATGGGCTTCTGGGTGAAAGAAGGTAGGGGAATGCTACATTATAGGTCTCAACTGACAGTGGTGCTTATAGCCATTTAGAGAATTAAGCCGGGGTAATTTAACAAAATTCGGCAAACACACCAGCCCTGCATGAAGGGAGCTGTGGACTGTGAAGAACTGCCGTCATGGAAACCGTTTTGCCCAAAAAGTTCCGGATGCATTTTGCCTGATCCACATAAGGCCAAAACACACTGACAGAGAGACAGACACACGGACACCTCCCACATCAACTCCGCCCCTCCCCGAATAACTCCAGGGTGTATACCTGCCCCTGACTCACTCACAACCCTGGAGCTGAGAGACTTCCCAAACGTTTCCACAGGTAGCTATGAAGTAACCACAGGTGAGGAGTTCAGAGAGGATGACACAGTGTGTCTCAGAGGGAGTGAAGCAAAACTTAGTTACGTTTTGTTTTGTTTCACTCCCTCTAAAAAATTTAATTTTACGTTTACATTTTCGTAATTTGGCTGATATCCAAAGCGACTTACAGTTGATTTAGACTAAGCAGGAGTGGTGGAATGCGGGGTTAAGGGCCTTACTGAAGGGCCAAAAGGCTGTGCAGATCTTATTGTCGCTACACCGGGGATCAAACTATCGACCTTAATTTTGCACATACGGCCAAAGTAGCAGCCCCAAGCACGCATTTTTCCCCATGATGCACAAGACCGATGTTGACACCCGTCTCATTATTACATTACATTATAGGCATTTGGCAGACGCTCTTATCCAGAGAGACATACAGTTAATTATACTAAGCAGGGGACAATCCTCCCCTGGAGCAATGCAGGGTTAAGGGCCTTGCTCAAGGGCCCAACGGCTGTGCGGATCTTATTGCGGCTACACTGGGATTCGAACCACCAACCTGGCCTGTCCCAGTCACGCACCTTAACCGCTACGCTACAGGCCGCCCCGTCTCCACGGGCAACGTTAAGAACGTCAAGAACGCTGCACTCCCAGCTTTAATGAACGGTTTCCACTCAGGACAAACACTGCCACTTCCCAGCATGCTGTGGCACCGTTGCCTAAGTTGGAAATCACAACGTTACCGGAGAACGGACCCCTCGTCCCGGTACCCTCACGCTCAAAAACCCAAAACAGGAACTCCTTCAGCAGATAAGCCTCCAGCCACCAGCACCACTCCGCCTCAGCGGCCGCAGAGCTGGTGTTGTCGATGTTTTGAAGATTTGGGTCTCGGGGAGAGGATAACAGTGATCAGGCATGGCCACCTGCGCCGTCTTGAAGAGATTACACTTCCTCCAAACACACCTGCTCAGTTTCCCCCATGTGCGGTTCCACCAGACACCGCCGTAATAATAGCTCAATTTCTGTAAAAAGGAAAGAAGTGGTCACGGTTTCTTCGGGCTATCTGCACTTCAAAGGAAAGCGTAACTATGTCCTTTAACTGCCATTCACAGCCACAGCTGAAAACAGTGTTATTTCAGAAAGGGAAGTGTGCTGAATATAGAGCATTTAAGCGATACACTAAGCATAGGTTTCCGTGGGTGGGGGCTTCAAAGGGTCACCGTTTGGAGAAGTCCATACCCTCTCCATTTTGAACCCAAATGTGGAGCGCCCCCATTCTAGCTTTGGGCCAGTCCCGTTACTGCGACACACTGTATAAAATCATGAGGGAATGGGTTTGCTTGTGGAACCATTAATGCAATGATCCAAAACTCCAAACTGTTGCAGAGAAAAACCAGCAAACCATGCGCTCCTCTAGGATCAGAATTGGTGGCCTCTGATTTACAACATAGATATATAGAACTGTACTTTCCTCTAGGATCCTCAATGCATTGTCCCTGGGTTTGATTTGTACTTTATGGGACGTCGCTCTGGATAAGAGCATCTGCTAAATGCCTGTAACGTAATGTCACGTAACGTAAAATTAATTTCGATTTAATTCTGATTTGACACCTACACCAAGCCCCGAAGAAGAGACACACAAAAATGCTACATTTAACCAGAAAACATAAAACATTGGTGAGTGAGTGTAAAAGAGGGGGGTGGGGATCAGAGGGAAACAGATGCAGGGTGAAGAGGTGGGCCTCCCGCCTGCCTGTGAAGGCCACACGCTTCAGCGAGCACTCATCCACTGAGCTGATCTCAGCAGTGATTTGAGAGGTGCAGCCTCTCGCCTGCAGAGCACTTCCTCTTGAAGCGACAAGCCACAGCAAGCCTCTTCCAGGGGGCCCGTCGAGTGCACCGGCTAATGGCCGATAATTCAGCGGGTGTCAATACAGCGGGCGAAGAAGCGGGAAGTTCAATCAAGAAAAACGAACACTTGATACTTGAAGGAGCTCCACACAGGGCGGAAACGTGTGCTTGATGTTTTCTTCTCCTACACCACCCAACCCACACCCAACTTTACAGTGTCACATCTCACTTGTGGATATTTTTTCTAAACATCTCAAACACGTTCCCTGTTCACTGTAGGATGGAAAAATACAAAATGGCTGACTACGATGTGGAAAAACAGGTGAATCATTTCAGGCGACGGTGATGCACAGAGGTTCACCCCACCATGTCACATGATATTATTGCATAATTCACCACATTCGTCATGTACTGTGTCTACTATATTGCGACCAACGTATAAATGATAAAATGAGCATGTATTAGAAGTATACTTTTTTAGCAAAGTGAAAAGGATATGTGAATATTTTATAAGTATGTTCATGACAGATGTAGCATTGACAGAATTGGCATAATAAGACCATAATACCGATACATAAATAGAAATTCATTAAAATACTAATAGAGCCCACAGCAGCCAGCTAGCAGTCTTCCTATTGCGTGCTCATTGATCCCCTCCTGGTGCAGGGGGCTAAGGACAAAAACGACTCACATAACTGTCAGACCCTTACTGCAGGAAAACACGCTTTAACCAACACAAACGAGCAAAGCCTGACATCTACCGCATCAAAACAACTTGCTCTGATTTGTCAACAACATCGGAATGATAGCATCAAGTATTTCTGTGGCAAGATACACGCGCGTGCACACACACACACACACACACACACACATCTCACACACAGTTTACACATACAGTTTCTCACTCAGTCGAGACACGAAAATGAGTAAATGTACAGTCTCTCTTTTACTCCTTCGCACACACACATGGCCAGCCCTTACACACACTCTCACACACAAATGCTCACACACACAGACAGAGGCGCAGACACAGACACACACACACACACACAGCCGGCCCTTACACTCTCTCACACACACTCACTCACACACTCACACACACACACACACACACACTCACACACACACTCACACACACACTCACACACACTCATATACTCACTCACACACAATCACACACACTCAGACACACTCAGACACACTCAGACACACTCAGACACACTCAGACACACTCACGCTCACACACGCTCACACACGCTCAGACACACTCAGACACACTCAGACACACACACTCACGCTCACACACGCTCACACACGCTCAGACACACTCAGACACACTCAGACACACTCAGACACACTCAGACACACTCGCCCCCACATGCCCGCCCGTCCCCCTGGTTGACTCACCCTGTGGTTGACGAAGAGGCAGCACCCCATCATCGGAGAGGCAGGGGACGCCGGGGGGGCGTCGCTGTGTCTCCACGGCAGGGCCACGGGAAGCCCGGGTACGACCGCGCGAGAGCCAGCCCTGTCCCCAGCCCTGTCCCCAGCCCTGTCCCCAGCCCTGTCCCCAGCCCTGTCCTCAGCTCTGTCCCCAGCTCTGTTCCCTGCTCTGTCCCCAGCTCTGTCCCCAGCTCTGTCCCCAGCTCTGTCCTCAGCCCTGTCCTCAGCCCTGTCCTCAGCCCTGTCCCTCTCCCTCTACCCTCTCCCTCCGCTGACAGGGTCCCACGCCAGAGCAGAGCGGCACAGCTCCCAGAGTGTGCCTTGCACACACACTCGCACCGCGACTGACCCACACTGCACTGCTCCGCTCCGCTCCGCGCTGTGCTGCTCCACAACAGGATGTGAGCAGGGGGAAACCCGCTACTGCTACGCTGGGGCTAAGGGGCCACCGTCTCCAACAGCCGAGTTGTTTTTCTGTTGTCTGGAGTGTGTGTGTGTGTGTGTGTGTGTGTGCCTCCCCCCCCCCCCTTTCCAGGGAGCCGAAACAACGCAGTTCTGGCGGCCCTTCCAGATAACGTGGCTAACAATGGGCTCTGTTCGTTTGTTATTGATGTCAGGACTGAACTTTGGGAAGGGAGGGAGGCCTCCCGGTCTGAAGAAACGCACAAAGTCCACCTCACCTCACCACCCCTTTACAGATAATTCAGAGGGCTACTGATCCCCCACAAGTACTGAATCTACACATGCTTCTAAAAAAAAAAAAGTAAAAAGGTAAAAAAAATGATCATGAATATACCGAAAGTGAACTAGCCTGTGGAAAACTAACCAACTGACCAAGAGAACAGACCATAGCCTGTTCAGGCTAAAGGCAGACTAATTGCATACCAAGGAGATACTATCTGGAGCAACCGTTTGTGGGACCGTCTCTAACCATGAGTAACATATGGTCAGAGCTGGGTTTAGCCAGTATTGGGCAATGGAGCAGAACACCGTTTCGCAACAAAGGATTCGATCGTCAATAACGATGTGTGCCTTTTTAAAGCAAAAACTGCAGCAGGGCATTGGATTTTCAAACTAAAATATACTAAGATCTTCATAAGAACCCCGCAAGCAATCAACAATGAAGCCAGTAAAGACATGGAAAAAGGTCTCAAACAGCTAATTGACAAAGCATACGTTACTGTCCAATGGATTCAATACCCGACTCTTTTACAACGAACAGACTGTTGTCTGAAGGGGCCATAACACAGCACATAATAGAGAACAGTGTACAGTCACTTCAGATGATGTAGCGGAGCAAAGGCAACATCACACCTACTGTGTGTGTGTTCTAGTGTCTGTGCTGCGTTCTGTTCTCAGGGTTCTAGGGTCTGTGCTGCGTTCTGTTCTCAGTGTTCTAGTGTCTGTGCTGCGTTCTGTTCTCAGGGTTCTAGTGTCTGTGCTGCGTTCTGTTCTCAGGGTTCTAGTGTCTGTGCTGCGTTCTGTTCTCAGTGTTCTAGTGTCTGTGCTGCGTTCTGTTCTCAGTGTTCTAGTGTCTGTGCTGCGTTCTGTTCTCAGTGTTCTAGTGTCTGTGCTGCGTTCTGTTCTCAGGGTTCTAGGGTCTGTGCTGCGTTCTGTTCTCAGTGTTCTAGTGTCTGTGCTGCGTTCTGTTCTCAGGGTTCTAGGGTCTGTGCTGCATTCTGTTCTCAGTGTTCTAGTGTCTGTGCTGTGTTCTGTTCTCAGTGTTCTAGTGTCTGTGCTGCGTTCTGTTCTCAGGGTTCTAGGGTCTGTGCTGCGTTCTGTTCTCAGGGTTCTAGTGTCTGTGCTGTGTTCTGTTCTAAGTGTTCTAGGGTCTGTGCTGCGTTCTGTTCTCAGTGTTCTAGTGTCTGTGCTGCGTTCTGTTCTCAGGGTTCTAGGGTCTGTGCTGCGTTCTGTTCTCAGTGTTCTAGTGTCTGTGCTGTGTTCTGTTCTAAGTGTTCTAGGGTCTGTGCTGCGTTCTGTTCTCAGTGTTCTAGTGTCTGTGCTGCGTTCTGTTCTCAGGGTTCTAGGGTCTGTGCTGCGTTCTGTTCTCAGTGTTCTAGTGTCTGTGCTGTGTTCTGTTCTAAGTGTTCTAGGGTCTGTGCTGCGTTCTGTTCTCAGTGTTCTAGTGTCTGTGCTGCGTTCTGTTCTTAGTGTTCTAGTGTCTGTGCTGCGTTCTGTTCTCAGTGTTCTAGTGTCTGTGCTGCGTTCTGTTCTCAGGGTTCTAGTGTCTGTGCTGTGTTCTGTTCTCAGTGTTCTAGTGTCTGTGCTGCGTTCTGTTCTCAGGGTTCTAGTGTCTGTGCTGCGTTCTGTTCTCAGGGTTCTAGTGTCTGTGCTGCGTTCTGTTCTCAGTGTTCTAGTGTCAGTGCTGCGTTCTGTTCTCAATGTTCTAGTGTCTGTGCTGCGTTCTGTTCTGTGTTCTAGTGTCTATGCTGCGTTCTGTTCTCAGGGTTCTAGTGTCTGTGCTGCGTTCTGTTCTCAGGGTTCTAGTGTCTGTGCTGCGTTCTGTTCTCAGTGTTCTAGTGTCTGTGCTGCGTTCTGTTCTCAGGGTTCTAGTGTCTGTGCTGCGTTCTGTTCTCAGTGTTCTAGTGTCTGTGCTGCATTCTGTTCTTAGTGTTCTAGTGTCTGTGCTGCGTTCTGTTCTGTGTTCTAGTGTCTGTGCTGCGTTCTGTTCTCAGGGTTCTAGTGTCTGTGCTGCGTTCTGTTCTCAGGGTTCTAGTGTCTGTGCTGCGTTCTGTTCTCAGTGTTCTAGTGTCTGTGCTGCGTTCTGTTCTCAGTGTTCTAGTGTCTGTGCTGCATTCTGTTCTGTGTTCTAGTGTCTGTGCTGCGTTCTGTTCTCAGTGTTCTAGTGTCTGTGCTGCATTCTGTTCTGTGTTCTAGTGTCTGTGCTGCGTTCTGTTCTCAGGGTTCTAGTGTCTGTGCTGCGTTCTGTTCTTAGTATTCTGTGTGTCACCACTTCCATATAGTCATTCAAACAAAAATAGGATGTTGTCAGGTGTCAACTTAAGTCTCAAGTCTATAATTCTTTTTTCTGAAATTATTTTCTTGATATCAGCAGGAGAAAATGTGAGAACAGTGAAGGGTGACAGCAGCCTGCTTTTCCTTCATGACTATAGAGCACGATATTCTACTTCAATAATAAACAGTGGCAGAGCATTTTTCTATGAACTGTGTGATATTCTTCACATGTCAGAGACTCTCTCACACACACACACACACACACACACACAGT
This sequence comes from Conger conger, assembly GCF_963514075.1. NCBI lineage: Eukaryota > Metazoa > Chordata > Actinopteri > Anguilliformes > Congridae > Conger > Conger conger. Next base: position 4,851,344 of record NC_083773.1, read on the forward strand.
CACACACAGTCACACTCACACACACACAAACACACAGGCGCGCGCGCGCATCTGAACAGTGTTTTCACTAGTCTTGCTAAGAAAAAAAAACGAATTCCACATAGATCTGAATATCAGTTGGTTAACTGCGTGGGTTTAAGATGTTTTCTGTTTTCGCGTGTGCTCGTCAGAACAGGAAGGTAGGAAGCCCAGTGAATCACATTTCCTGGAAACAGAGTGACTTCCGTGAGGCATTTCCTGGATACAGGAGAAACACAAAGCCCAGCCTCAGAGCACCGTTCATGATAAGGGCAGTAAGAACTGGAGAAAGCCGACACGATAAGGCGATAAGGAGACACTGTGGCCACGGGCCTGAGAAAGTAACTGAAAAATACCCTGAAGCACAACATTATCAAGCGCGCGCAAAAAAAAACTATTTTTACGCTGCTTCATGACAAACTGGCCACTTTAACTGCGCCGCATTTTTCTGATCACGGCCCAAGAGCTCAGAACTTTCAGTTTGCAGCCGCGGCTGACCAGATTCCAAATGTCCAAAGCTGAGATTTATAAGGACGAGGCACTACAGAACTCTGACCACATAAAACATAAATTAGAGAAGTGATAATTGGTTCCCGGAGCCTACGCAGTGCGTGGAATTCTTGTTTCTGAGTTTCTGAGTGTGTGTGTGTGTGTGTGTGTGTGTGTATGTATGTGTTTGTGTGTGTGTGTGTGTGTGTGCAGTGTGTTAGTGTGTGTGTGTGTGTGTGTGTGTGTGTGTATGTATGTGTGTGCAGTGTGTTAGTGTGTGTGTGTGCAGTGTGTTAGTGCGTGTGTGTGTGTGTGCGCAGTGTGTGTGTGTGTGTGTGCAGTGTGTTAGTGCGTGTGTGTGTGCAGTGTGTTAGTGTGTGTGTGTGCAGTGTGTTAGTGCGTGTGCAGTGTGTTAGTGTGTGTGTGTGTGTGTGTGTGTGTGTGTGTGTGTGTGTATGTATGTGTTTGTGTGTGTGTGTGTGTGCAGTGTGTTAGTGTGTGGGTGTGTGTGTATGTATGTGTGTGCAGTGTGTTAGTGTGTGTGTGTGCAGTGTGTTAGTGCGTGTGTGTGTGCAGTGTGTTAGTGCGTGTGCAGTGTGTTTGTGTGTGTGTGTGCAGTGTGTTAGTGTGTGCGTGTGCAGTGTGTTAGTGTGTGTGCAGTGTGTTAGTGTGTGTGCAGTGTGTTAGTGTGTGTGTGTGTGCAGTGTGTTTGTGTGTGTGCAGTGTGTGCAGTGTGTGTGTGTGTGCAGTGTGTTAGTGCGTGTGCAGTGTGTTAGTGTGTGCGTGTGCAGTGTGTTAGTGCGTGTGCAGTGTGTTAGTGTGTGTGTGTGCAGTGTGTTAGTGCGTGCGCAGTGTGTTAGTGTGTGTGTGTGTGTGCAGTGTGTTAGTGCGTGTGCAGTGTGTTAGTGTGTGTGTGTGCAGTGTGTTAGTGCGTGTGCAGTGTGTTAGTGTGTGTGTGTGTGTGTGTGTGTGTGTGTGTGCAGTGTGTTAGTGCGTGTGCAGTGTGTTAGTGTGTGTGTGTGTGTGTGCAGTGTGTTAGTGCGTGTGCAGTGTGTTAGTGTGTGTGCAGTGTGTTAGTGTGTGTGTGTGTGTGCAGTGTGTTAGTGCGTGTGCAGTGTGTTAGTGTGTGCGTGTGCAGTGTGTTAGTGTGTGTGCAGTGCGTTAGTGTGTGTGTGTGCAGTGTGTTAGTGCGTGTGCAGTGTGTTAGTGTGTGTGTGTGCAGTGTGTTAGTGCGTGTGCAGTGTGTTAGTGTGTGTGCAGTGTGTTAGTGTGTGTGTGTGTGTGTGTGTGTGTGCACTGTGTTAGTGTGTGTGTGTGCAGTGTGTTAGTGCGTGTGCAGTGTGTTAGTGTGTGTGCAGTGTGTTAGTGTGTGTGTGTGTGTGCAGTGTGTTAGTGCGTGTGCAGTGTGTTAGTGTGTGTGTGTGCAGTGTGTTAGTGCGTGTGCAGTGTGTTAGTGTGTGTGTGTGTGCAGTGTGTTAGTGTGTGTGCAGTGTGTTAGTGTGTGTGTGTGCAGTGTGTTAGTGTGTGTGTGTGTGCAGTGTGTTAGTGTGTGTGCAGTGTGTTAGTGTGTGTGTGTGTGTGCAGTGTGTTAGTGTGTGTGCAGTGTGTTAGTGTGTGTGCAGTGTGTTAGTGTGTGTGTGTGCAGTGTGTTAGTGCGTTATTATGAATGCAGGCAAGTTCGTGTCCATATGTGGGTGTGCCTGCCTCTGCTAGGATATGTGTCAGTCTGTGTTTCAGTGTCTGTGTTTCTGTGTCTGTGTCAGTCTGTGTTTCAGTGTCTGTGTTTCTGTGTCTGTGTCAGCCTGTGTTTCTGTGTCTGTGTTTCTGGAAGTATGAGTATGTGTGTTTTTGTTTCTGAGTGTGTGTCTGTCTCTATATGAGTGTCAGTGTAAGTACAGAGGGATGGGGATGGGAAAAGTGGAATGGAAAAATACAATTTCAGACGCAAACGAAAGAAAGGCCAGCATCTAAAATCAGAGTAACACAAACTACATCTGCTGTAATCCTTTAAAGCAGAGTCCTGCGGACAAGTTAGGTCACAGATTGATAAATGAGGCAGCTATTTTGATCCGAATCACAAGGTATCAATCGGCTCGATGTCCCCGAAAAATCTTCCTAAGCGATGCACCACGGTAGCCACACTCATCATGTTGCAGTAACACATATGAATCGAGATGGTGCACGTCAGGTACAGAATCCATCAAGTAAGACAAATAGGCAACCACAACTTATAATATATATCCAACCGTGGAAAACGGCTCTCCTCAAGCTACACACGCTGAATTCATCTGTTGCCCGTTGGACCTTTCATGTAATGCTGTACCATTGACTCCAGGACTACCAGTGAAGAGGGAATGTTTTCAATTGTGTACTGTCCCTAGCAAATTAGTTCTGTTTCAAGTACTCTGGGTTTATTACATAAAAAAGTAAAGAAAGAAATACATTGAGGTTCTCCGCCCTGTTATCCATTCAAAGGCTGTGCCGATGTCATGCGTCCGTCTGTCGAAGGCGGTTTTCCGTCGCCCCCCTCATGTGATCCACACTGCACACAAGCGTCTCTCATGAGCCGCTCAAAGATGTTTACTGTACGTACCGTTTTGTTCCACGCACATGTCCTAACTTTAGAATTCCGCCTGGGTTGTCACCTCACCAGAAGCATGAGCAAGTAAACAACTTCATTTCATAAGACAGAAAAGCGTTTCCACGTTTGTTGAAGAATTACCCGAGGACCCGGACCTGAAAATGAGCTGCCTTCAGCCAGCCGTAGAGCCGGGAGACGATATCAAACACGAGATCAATGTGCTAACAGCGTAATGTGGAGCGGGAGAGGAGAGGGACATCAGCAGGCAGAGCCGTGTCTGTGGGCCGGGGAGTCTGACCAGCTGCCCGCTCCATCCAAAGCTCTGCAAGCCATGTGTGACAAATGAGGTTTTCAGAGGGGTTTTTATGTCTCCAGTCCCTCCGTCTGTCAGCGCTCTGTCCGTCACAGAACACGGCTCTGAGGGAGCGCTCCTGAGTTGGCTCCACGCGGGCGCGCGGGTTTCGCTCTGCGGAGCGGTGTACGTTCGCGATCGTCGGTCCCTGAATGGCTTCACGGTGTCGAGGCGCATCTGACCTCGACCCGCACAGCCGTGGCTGTTTGAATGCGCCGTTTCACCCGAGGAACAGCGGCAAATAGCGAATAACGAATAACTTTTGACATTTTATTATGACACGTTGACTTTTTATTTTAAGGCCTCGCCTCCGTGACATCACACCGCAGACTCCTCACACTTTCTGAGACGACTCGCCTGTTCCTATCTCTCCCAATTAATGAAGCTGAACTATGTCTGGAGGCACCTTATGAATACTAAAGTGTGGTAAAATAATAATGCCTTTGCTGCAGCGGAACAGACTGTGCTGGATGTGATGTCCCGCTTCCTCCCTGACATCACACACCCCTGAGGCTCACCAGGGACAAACTCCTAACATTACAGTCTTCCTACAGCTCTCACCAAAATGTTCCAATTTGATGCATCTTACAGTCCAAATAGCCCTACTTCTGAAGAGCCGTGACCAAATATGAATTGGTATTTATAAATGATATATTGCACTGTGCAATCTTACTCACCCATTCATACACGTGCGCACTCACACACACACGAACGGCGATTGGCTGCCATGCAAGGCACCGACCGGCTCGTCAGGAGCATTTGAGGGTCAGGTGTCTTGCACATGGACACTTCGACACACCCAGGGCGGGAATCGAACCGGCAACCCTCCGAGTGCCAGACAACTGCTCTTACCGCCTGAGCCAATGTCGCACCACTAATAATATTGTGAGAATGGATGTCCCGTAGTATAACACGACACCAGGAATTCCTCTAACGAACCAGAACCCTTGCATCTTACAGTACAAATAGGCCCACTTCTGAAGGGCCATGACCAAATATAACACTGTGATAATGGATGTCCCGAATATAACACTGTGATAATGGATGGCCCAAATATAACACTGTGATAATGGATGTCCCATAGTATAATACTAGTCTAACTAACCAGAACCTCCTTTCGAAGCAAAGGGGTGGAGGGAACACAAGAGCTGAGTATTAAACGAGTACAGAAACTAATATTGCGCCGCAGTGGAACAAAAACTCAACTGAAGGTGAGGCCACCAAGGTCAGCCGCACTCCTGGCTGAGAGTGTGTGTGTGGTGGTGTGTGTGTGGTGGGCTGAGAGTGTGTGTGGTGGTGGGGTGGGGTGGGGTGGGGTGGGGGCAGTTAGACTACACTACACCCAGTGGGAAGTAAACTCAGGAAGGATGCAGCTGAAGGCCACTTGGGTGGAGTGAAGCCGTAAACCTCTGCACCTACCCAAGGGAAGGAGTCGTGTAGACAAGGGCCAGGGAACCATTGTACACTATAGATCCAGACGGCAATGCGTCATTGGCCAGTGGGCCAGTGGCCATGTTCTTTCCCATAATTCATCACTGAACACTGACAATCCATACGTCTAAAAATAAAGTGGAGCCTCCCTTTTTTTTTCTTCTTTTTTCTTATTGTTCCTATTGTTTTTCCAGGAATCCAGTGAGGACCATGATTGTCCCATTGTAATACAGGAGACAACACGACTACAGTCAAATATGAATTGTCACTGATCACATTGTAAATGGCATGTAAGCACTACGTCAACACAAGAGGCAGTTCTCCATTACTAATGCACAATGGGCATCTGCAGTAAGAAAACTGGAGCCTACGATCATAGACGCATAATGGCTTCACAGAATGAACAGAGCTGCTTTTCCCTCCGAAAACAGGAAGCAGGTTACTGAAGGGATGAACGATCCCATCTTCATTTCCAAGCTCCTGGCTGTCTGAATCTGAATTCAGAGAGCATATCTCTCTCTCTCTCTCTCTCTCTCTCCCTCTCCCCCTCTCCCTCTCCCTCTCTCCCTCTCCCCCTCTCCCTCTCCCTCTCTCTCTCTCTCTCCCTCTCTCTCTCTCTCTCCCTCCCTCTCTCTCTCTCTCTCTCTCTCTCGCGAACTGTGATACACCCATTCATGGCATCTACACCTACCTTCAGAACCACTCAATTCCTCTGCTATCACACCTTTTCTCGTGTTTACACTTTATTATTCATTGGCGCGGGAAGAAACAAAAATAGACGTACAGTAAAAGAGCACTACATTTTGTGAGAAACATCGAAATACCTTTCAATAAAATATATCCGCATACAGCGTAGGAGTACAAAAAGTACAAGTAACGGACAGCCTGAAATGAATCCGTTTACTGTTCACAGTAAAACCTATCATCCCCATTTTCTGCCTACACTGTGTCACACGTGTCCCTTAGTTACTCACTTTCACAACACGCTGGCGGAGAGCGGCAGTTAGCAGACTCAGATGTTTGCACGCTCATTACATTTTTTTACATTTTAGTCATTCGGCAGACGCTTTTAATCCAGAGCGACTTACAAGGGCATAGGCTTAAAGCAACACACCCATAACTAGTAAAATACACATGAAGTGCTGTTCTAAACTTACAGTCGTCATAAGTGCAATTTCTTTTTTTTCTTTTTTTCTTTTCTTTTCTTTTTTTTGTGACGCTCCTAGAACCTTATCAGTTTCAAGAACTCATCCTTTGTTTTACGAAATGTAACAGCTTGGCTACACTTGCAAAAAAAAAAAAAAAAAAAAAAAATTGAAAACAGCGAAATCAGTCAGCCCGCTGGTTTCATGCGGCAGAAGACTTTGATGAAGAGCCAGGTGGGGTGCGAAGGGCACGCTGTTCATAACGAGAGAACGAGGAGGCTGCCATGGCAACACAAGCAAGACCCCCCCCGACACAGGCCTGCCACACCACGCCGATGTGCTAAGGAAGCCAAACCTCGTCCGTTTGGCCCAACCACCGCTCAGAACAGCCCGGAATCACCACACCCCCTTAAAAGCCGATAGGCAGGGTCAAGGACAGGGAGAGATTAACAGAGAAGGGTCTTTCTGTCCATCTGTGGCCCGGTGGCTAACGGAGGACCCTGCTGGCAACGGGTTCCCAAACAGACCCTCTCTCTCGATCTGTCCCTTCTGCTGTATTTAAGGCCGCAGTAAATGGTAAATGGTAAATGGTTGGCATTTATATAGCGCCTTTATCCAAAGCGCTGTACCATTGATGCTTCTCATTCACCCATTCATACACACACTCACACACTCACACACCAACGGCGATTGGCTGCCATGCAAGGCACCAACCAGCTCGTCAGGAGCATTCGGGGGTCGGGTGTCTTGCTCAGGGACACTTCGACACAGCCCGGGCGGGGGATCGAACCGGCAACCCTCCGACTGCCAGACGACTGCTCTTACTGCCTGAGCCATGTAGCCCCCAGTCCAGAGGAGAGCCCCTCGGGTCCCTGAGGGGAACCCTGCGTGCTCTCCACACCACAGGAACAGGCAGGAAACGCACCCGACCACAGTGTCACAAGACCCAGGTCCAGCACCCAACACCCCTCTCTCTTGGTCGGTGCTTCCCAAATTGTGGGCCACGAGGGGGACTCTAATGGATCACAAAAGACACATGAAAACTTGTTTATTTTTCTCCATACGTTATATTTGTAACTGATCAAATCATACACTCTCCATGGTCACACCAGTGAAAAGAGACTATACACTCACTGAGCACTTTATTATTTTCACTACTTATTCATGCGATTATCTAATCAGCCAATCATGTGGCAGCAGTGCAATGCATAAAACCATGCAGATACAGGTCAGGAGCTTCAGTTAATGTTCACATCAACCATCAGAATGGGGAAAAAATGTGATCTAAGTGACTTGGAATGAGTTGTGCCTTTTAGCACAAAATGGAGAGGGTCAGGGTACAGACAGGCTCACAGCAACCCTAGACCATTGTTCGGTACTCTCAGATGCTGTGTAAATACGGGCCCTAGCTATAGGGCAGGTCTAGGCCCTTCAGAAAGCTCCCTCTCCCCGGGTCCCTGGATTTCCCAGGCAGCGCCACGCTGAACTCCTCACCCCTTGTGTGCCCGTCATCAGTCTCTTGTACAATGGGGCCCAGATACCATCCAGCCTCAGCTGCCAAGGTAAGCCAGGCCACCGAGAACAAAACACGGGCAAAAAGAAAGGACGAACCCCAACGACAATAACACAAAACTAAAAATACAAAAAGCTCCCAAAATGTTCCCCTGGTAACAGATGAGAGGCTCTGATTGGTCCACGGTTCTGTCCAATAGCCACGCTCACACCCAGGCAGAAGAAGGTTTACGGGAGTCGATACTCCCTCTGGGCGTCCTGCGGCCCAGCACACAGCATTCTGGGCACTGGGACTCCTCCAACGCCAGGGAAATGAGGTGAACAACACTCCCAAAACAGGCTCCGCACACCTAGTGACCCCGACGGTCAGACGAATATGGATTATGATGATTATGTAGATGGAAAGCTGTGCATGCTGGCTGCAGAGTAAATTAATATTAATATTAACATTCATATGAAAACAGCCAGGTACACACATTTCTCTTCTGGCATTACGGGTAAGCTGTGATAACGTCACAGCGTTGCTGCCCTTTCGTTTATGCATTTACTTTTCTTATTTATTCCCTCGTTCATTTATGTTTGTTCGACGCACACATCGCCCGCGTGGACTGCCAGAGTGACTCCAGACACAAAGCACAAAAGCACAATTTACAACATGAATGCGATGTTCCAATTACAAAAGAGCAAACTTCAGCAAACAGGATAATTCCCTGTTGCAAAACAGTTTAACTGCAGCCGGCATAACCGCCTCATGACATTACATTAATTGCCATCTTATCCAGAGCGACGTACAGTTGATTAGACTAAGGAGGAGACAATCAGGGTTAAGGGCCTAGCTCAAGGGCCCAACGGCTATGCAGATCTTATTGTGGCTACACCGGGATTAGAACCACCGACCTTGCGTGTCCCAGTCCTTTACCTTAACCACTACGCTACAGGCCGCCGCAAAGCTAAGACACATCTCGTCCCAGTCCTCCTCAACCCCTACCCTAAACCCACCGCCCTGACGCACTGCATGGGAACCACAGTAACACAGCCCAGATCCAGCGTCGGGGAACCGGGGTAGGGGATAAAGATTGGGGGGGGGGTGTTGTTCCGCTCTTCAGAGGGCAGTGGGAGGCTAGAAGTCTGTAATTACCCATTTAATTCAAGGTTTTCTTCCCGAACTCTTCTTTCTCCAAGCAGAATAAAACATTTTAAGCATGCGATAAAACGCTTTGATATCTCTTCAAAGGCGCAGTTATCCGAGGCAGTGTCTCCGGTCGGCATTTCTCGAATACTTCGCATCGTCAGAAAGCCGTTTATCGCAGACACACGAGGGCCCAGGAGGCCTGAGGGCCCGCTCATTGAACGGCTACGGTGCAGCGCCACGTTCCAGCTCCGCGTTCTCCACCTTCCGCGAATAACAGGCCGGCGACGAACGTGCGATCCGCAAACACGCCGAATGCGCATTCCGTCAGCTTCGGGGGGAAACAAAAGGGAACGGGGCTATCCGGCCTTATCTGCGGAGTATCGGGTCTCCTCAAAGCCCCGCCGTGGAGTACGATACGAGGGGGGGGGGGAGAGTTTTTTTTGAACGCCGGCCCAGACCACATTAAAGCTGAGGAGAGGAGTTGACAGCGGCCCCCGGAGCAGAAGCTTCGGCGGTGCGGGGTGCAGCCAGCCCAAACGCTCCGGGGGAAATTAGCGCTACAACGCTCTTCTGGCACGGGCTAGGATAACAAACGGAGGACGCGGATAAGGTCCTTCTTTATTTGAAGTGTGTGCGTGTGCGTGTGCGTGTGCGTGTGTGTGTGTGCGTGCACTAGATCCATTTTGAAGAGGCTCTGTTTAATATTACTGGGGGGAAAGACAGAAACAGACAGAGAAAGAGAGAAAGAGAGAGATGAGAGGCAGAGGCAGAGAGAGAGATAGATATAGAGAGATATAGATAGAGAGAGATAAAGAGAGTGAGATAAAGGGAGAGGAAGAGAGAGATGAGAGGGAGAGGCAGAGAGAGAGAGATAGATATAGATATATAGATAGAGAGAGATAAAGAGAGTGAGATAAAGGGAGAGGACGAGAGAGATGAGAGAGATAAGAGTGCGATAAAGAGAGAGAGAGATAGAGAGAGTGAGAGAGAGAGACAGAGAGAGCATGTACCACAGGGGGGGGGGTGTGTGCCACATGTTTGGGTTGGCCGCTCCACGGCCCAGACTCCCTGAGGGCATCGCTCCTGCACCCTGCATCGCCTGCACACCATAACACCGGGACGTCCTGACTCTGACATTTCATTTATTTCATCTGTGTTCATCCTGCTTTTCACCAGGAAAGTCCAAAACTTTGTTTTCCAAGAGGCCTGAACTTGACACATAAAGTGTCAGTAAAAAAAATAAAAAAATAAAAAAACAATGTAACAGCACAGCAATGCATTAAAAGTACATAAGAAATGAACACTATTCCAGCCAATGAGAACAGGGCACCACTGGGGGGCAGGGAGCAACCAGCCCGGCCTTGCATGCGCTCACTAAGAGCTGCGATCGGAGATAAACGGAGGACCATATCCTTTAACACCAAGCAGAGGGCCTGGATCAGGGGGGTGACACCGGCGGGGGTGACGGTCCTCAAACAGGCCCAGTTCCCACAGCCCCGTCTTCAGCAAACAACTGATTGCGAGGGGCAGGACCCAGACCGCTGGAATCTCTTATCAGATCTGAGCGGGAGAGGAGGCCGGGGGCTGGAATGAGCGGCGGAGATTCCCACGGGCCTTCAGGAGACCCCCGCCGCGAGCAACTGCCCTTTCTTATAAAAGAACGAAAGAGTGAGCCCTTCTGAAGACGATCTGAGAATAATACACCTCTTAAGACCTTTCACAGGTCGATTCTTGTTGCTCAGTTTTAGCTTTTACAGTACCGTTACATCACATTACACCACAGTACACCACATTACATTTTTGGCATTTGGCAGACGCTCTTATCCGGAGCGACGTACAGTTGATTAGACTAAGCAGGAGACAATCCTCCCCTGGAGCAATGCAGGGTTAAGGGCCTTGCTCAAGGGCCCAACGGCTGTGCGGATCTTATTGTGGCTACGCCGGGGATCGAACCACCGACCTTGCGTGTCCCAGTCATTCACCTTGGCCACTACGCTACAGGCTGCCCTACCTCTCATGCAAGCTGTATTCCTAACTCTGGAAAGAGCAGACGAGATGAGAAAGTACAAGACATCTCAAAAGCAAGACTGGGACAAACAACAAAGTGTGAAGGGAGTTCTCCAGCACGTCCACCGGCACGGTGGAGCTTCGAGGTGAAACGTTCTTCCTGTTTCACCATGTTCTCCCTGATATTTACACACGCGCTCGCTCACACACGCACACACGCACACACACACACACAATCAGGAGAGGACAGCCTTGTGTCAACGGGTCAGGCAGTAACTCAACTCCAGTCCCCCTGCCGCAGTCCAATGTCGGCCTGACACAGGCGGAGGACAGAACGCTTTGTTCCTCGCGCTCACGTCCAAAACCACGGACAGCAGAGGCCCTTGCAGGACGGGAGACCCCGTGCGCTCCTGGACGCCCGCCTCGTAACACTGACGCGGAATGCAGACAGATCGGCAGCCCAGAGGGCCGCTTCCTGCAGAAAGCAGATAGCCTCCACACGTGGAAGTGTCACTGGGGGGAGGGGGAGGAGGAGGAGCAGGAGGAGGAGGCTGCTACCGAACACTGGGTCAGAGTGTTTCTACAGAGCGTTTCTCAGTTCACTCTCCACACAAACCGCCAGGAGGGAGGTTTATACAGGGCCACGGGCTGTCTCACCGTACAAACGCCTCGTCATGAACAGATTATATATGCCTTTAATCAATGTATGCATACACACTAGAACTAGAGAGAGACAGAGAGAGATAGAGAGAAAGAGAGAGAAAGAGAGCAGGTTGCAGCTGAATACATCTCTGCCTCCCATAATTTAAGAGGAGGGTGTGGACTAATATCGATACATTATAGACTAAATGTCTTTTAACCTGGATTTATGTGTGTGCGTGTGTGTGTGTGTGTGTGCGTGCGTGTGTGTGTGTGTATGAGTGTGTGTGTGTGTGAGAGTGTGTGTATGGGGGGGGGGGTGTTACTCATGTTTCTTTTTTCCCCCTCTTTCTTGGGTGTGAGGGTTTGTTGTTTATCATTTATGTCAATGCTTTTGCAACACACATTTACAAATAAAGCACATTTGAGAGACAGACAGAGAGACGGAGGTTGTTGCAGAGGCCGTGTTTGGAGGTAAAGTGGGTGTAATGTATTTTGATAAGTGTTTGATGCTGTGCCCTAAGGCTTCACAGGTTCCCAGCAATACAAGTTTTCCTCTGGAAAAGAGCTCAAGCTGAAAGGTGTCTCTCAGCCACATCACGTTGCCATGGCGAGCGGAACACGGCGATGATGTCATAGTTACCGGTAAACCCTCCACCCCTTGAGTGCACCCAATTTCCAGCCGCAGTTTTGCTGAGGGCAAATCACACACCGCCATTTGTTACAGAACGTCTGACAGCATTTTCCCCACAAAGTGGACATGATTTCTGTGCGTGTGCAGAGCCTTAAAAGCACCACTCAGCGGCCCTCAGCCGGGCACAGAGGCAGGGTAAGAGAGAGACACGGAGGGAAATGTTTTTTATGAAATATTATTCCTCTTATAATAATTAAAAGTGGAATAGTATTATTTTTATTTGGTTATGTTAATAACTTCAAGGGGGCGGCACGGATGGTGCAGTGGGTAGCACTGCCGCCTCACAGCAAGGAGGTCCTGGGTTTGAGTGTGTGAGTGAATGGTGTGTGTGCCCTGCGATGGACTGGCAACCTGTCCAGGGTGTATTCCTGCCTTTCACCCAATGTATGCTGGGATAGGCTCCAGCCCCCCTGCAACCCTGTTCAGAATAAGCGGGTTAAGATAATGGATGGATGAATTACTTCAAGGTATATTGTCTTGTAGTTTTGGTAGCAGATAAAGTACATCGACATGATATGCCAACAACGCATTTTGAATTTAACCAAATTGAGAGAGAGAATACTATAACGCAAGGAACTGTGTAGTGTAAACACCACACACTTAAATACAGACCTCCTAACTGACGTACCAGACCAGCACTCTGGTCAAAGCACAGGAAAATAATTCAACTGCCCCCACCACAGGGTATACGCCCTCCACCTGTGACCAACAGGTGGTAAATGGTCGGCATTTATATAGCACCTTTATCCAAAGCGCTGTACAACTGATGCTTCTCATTCACCCAATCGTACACACACTCACACACCAAGGGAGATTGGCTGCCATGCAAGGCACCGACCAGCTCGTCAGGAGCATTTAGGGGTTAGGGGTCTTGCTCAGGGGCACTTTGACACACCCGGCAACCGGCAACCCTCCGACTGCCAGACGACTGCTCTTACTGCCTTAGCCAATGTCGCCCCTTGACAGGTGATGCAGAGGGTGATAAGAGCAAGGTTGGAGGGTTGGGGGGCGTAGACATTTTGTTGAACAAAGGGTGCCAATCGTGCACGATGACATCCCCAGTGCAAAAGGCGAGGACTCTACTCACAGCACTGAGATTGTACAGGGAGCACAGTGTAAACATAACGAATAAACTGTGAATGATACTGTGTCCACAGCACAAACGTAGAGTCAAGGTAGCACATATATTTGCACAGTTGCACACACTGAGAAAACAAGCTGACAGCTCACGAGAAGAACCCAGAAATAGCACGTGCAGTGAAACTGGCAACGGACCAGCGACCCCGGAGTGAAACTGAAACCCGAAACATCAGGTCGGCCCATTTCACTAAACATCTGCACGCTTCCGCGGTGAGAGGTGTGACCGATCAGCGCACGCAGGTGTGTGAGAGGAGCCGGGAGGATGTTCAGCACCGGGGGGGGGAGAGAGGGGCAGAGAGGGAGAGATAGAGGGGGGGAGAGAGAGGGAGGGAGAGGGAGAGGGGCAGAGAGGGAGAGGGGTAGAGAGGGAGAGATAGAGGGAGGGAGAGGGAGAGAAAGAAAGGGGGGAAGGGAGAGGAAGGGAGAGAAAGGGTGGGAGGGGGGGAGAGAGAGAGAAAGGGAGGGAGAGAGAGAGGGAGAGAAAGAGAGAGGGAGGGAGAGAAAGAAAGGGGGAAGGGAGAGAATGGGTGGGAGGGGGGGAGAGAATGGGAGAGAAAGGGTGGGAGGGGGCGAGAGAGAGAGAAAGGGACGGAGAGAGAGAGGGAGAGAAAGAGAGGGAGGGAGAGAGAGAAAGGGTGGAAGGGAGAGGAAGGGAGAGAAAGGGTGGGAGGGGGGGAGAGATAGGGAGGGAGAGAGAGAGGGAGAGAAAGACAGTGAGAGAGTGAGAAAGAGAGGGGGGAGAAAGGGAGAGAAATAGAGAGAAAGAGGGAGGGAGGAAGAGAGAGAAAGAGGGAGGGAGGGAAGGCGAGAGAGAAAGAGGGAGGGAGAGAGAGAAAGCGGGAGAGAGAAAGGGGGGGAGGGAGAGAGAGAGAAAGAAAGGGGGGGAGAGAGAGAGGGAGGGAGAGAAAGAGAGTGAGAGAGTGAGAAAGAGAGGGGGGAAAGAGGGAGAGAGAGAAAGAGGGAGGGAGAGGGAGAGAAAGAAAGGGTGGAAGGGAGAGAGGGAGAGAAAGAGAGTGAGAGAGTGAAAAAGAGAGGGGGGAGAGAGGGAGAGAAATGGAGAGGGAGGGGGAGAGAGAAAGGGGGGGGAGAGAGGGAGAGAAATAGAGAGGGGGGGAGGGAGAGAGAGCAAGAGGGAGATAAAGAGAGTGAGAGAGTGAGAAAGAGAGGGGGGAGAGAGGGAGAGAGAGAAAGAGGGAGGGAGAGAGAGAGAGAAAGGGGGGGGTCTGCACAGATAGCTGCCTCTCAGAACCACAGCCCGGCCCAGGAGGCGTCTTCACAGCGCTGTCCCTCTCAGTGTGAGTGTGAGCCAGGCGGGCGGGAGACTCACCCCCCGGAGGGACCAGTCCTTGGCCGAATCGAAGAGGGAGAAGGAGCTCTTCTTTTGCAGCGTCTGCCTGCAGAGAGAGACAGGGGGACAGGAAGGTAGTGACCACTCAGGAAACCATCACCACCTTTCCTTCCCATAAACAAACAAACCATGTTCACATACACTGAGAAACACAATGCAGTAAACTGGACAGAGACATTTCGTGCATGGACGCCTTCCGGATGCATTTTCCAGTACATTGCAAATGTTTATATTAATAACATGTTCTGTTGGCTATGTTAAATTATGTTCAATTATGTGTCAGAGAGACTGAATCAGCCATAACCTTTAGAAATTAATACATTTCTCATGATACAAATGAGTGAATCAATTCAATTTCAATTTCAAAATTTCAAATGACGGCTTCATTCAGAAATTAATCAGTGATGCTGATCCCATGAGAGTAAAGTGGATTTCCATAGATGGAATATATCTATTAACCACCTAAAGAAGTGCATTATTTAACTTTATCAGATGTCCTTATCCAGAAGAGGTTATGGAGCCTCTGTTTTTAACATGCAATATGTTCACATAGCTGGATATTTTTCCTGAAGCAATTCAGACTGAGCACCTTGTTGAAGGGCACAATAGCAGGATTCAAACCCTGGGGTTTGGGACAAGCCCAGTTCCCCTACCCATTACACTACTGCAGGGGTGTACAACAAGGGCCGAGCCGTTTCAGGATTTTGTGCCAACTTCTGGTCTTAATTATTTCATTGAATCAATCATATCTTATCTGACTTGTGCATGAGTACCGGCTACAGCTGCAGACCACAAGTGCATCGTAATGATTTTACTGTGCTCAAGTACAGGCTTGAACCAGGGTAGTTTATAGAGCTGTCAGCAAATTAAAAACAAGGCAATTGGCCGGAACAAAAACCAGTACGCAGACCAGCCCTCGAGGACCAGAGTTGTGCCCGCCTGCACTACTGCCATTCTACAAAGAACACAGCGCCAGAACATGGATCACATCATGGAGAAACTCTGAAAGCCAAAGGCTACCTGAGCTTCAACACTCAATCAAACACGGGGGGGGGGGGGGGGGGGGGTAGAAGTCAGAAACTTCACCCAATGGAAGATGCCAACACCAAATTAACTTGAGTTTCTGAATCATCGATCTCAAACCCCAGGCCTGGAGGACCACAGTGTCTGCTGCTTTTGGTGCACATCAGCCGTGAAATCTTCAATAAAAGTCACTGACAGGCTTAAGGGTCCACAGAGCTTTTTTATTTATTTTTTTCTCCATAGCCTAGTCCCGCAGCTGTTTGAGAGGAAACCACAACGCAGACGCTGTGGTGGTCCAGGGCTGGGGTTTGAGAAGTTGTGTCTGAAAGGCTGGACAGAGGGAGAGAGGTGAACCCGTCCCAGGTCGAGGAGGCCATGGTCTGGACTGCCGGTGATTCAGAGCACATCAAAGCACCTGGGAAGGCCTTGTGTATTTTAGTCACCACTCACAGCCTGTGAGAAGGCGGCCGTCTGAGAGCCAATGAGGAGGGGACAAGCCCTTTGATGCTGGGGTCTGGGTCAGCAAGTCAATCAGAGCTTTGGCCCACAACTGACGCATTAGCTACCAGGACTAATTAGCCCAAAGTGTGCTTACAAATTACAGGCCTGACCTCATGTTAAAAGCACAGAACAGGGGTTTCAAAAAATATGTAAGAATCCAATTATATACGCAAGAAAGCACATAGAAAATGACTTTCAAATATACATGAGACTCTAATTATGTTTGTATCAAAGTATGTCCGTTTTTTTTTCCACACAGCAAAAGGCCTTTCTTTGCTCTTTCTGTGCAGTAAAAGAAATAGGGTCCCTTGCATTCCATTCCAGGATGTATCCTAGAAAAAGGAAGATATACGCAAAGCCCTAATTACAAGGACAAACATCCGGACCTCAGGAATCCTTGACATTTTCAAAATGCTAACATTCCCTAGCCTAGGAACCAATTTCCTGAATATGTAAATGAAATCCCAAGATAAATTTGAAAAGATAATACGTCTGACAGAGCCTTCTACTTATTTAGTTTCTTTGGCACCTTGCACTTGAGCACATTTTGAACTTTGTCCGAATCAATGAAAAATATATTTCAGCCAATTTCTTCAGTGGATACATGAAGATTTTCCCAGAGACATATATATTTTCATTTAGTTCCCTCAATTTTGTCCATTTTGAAATACAAAATACCTGCTAGCATCACTGCAACAGACCAGCGGAAACCTAGATTCACATTCAGATATGTAGCGCTCTTATGTGACCGACACTGGTGCCTACAATAATGCTTAAGCGACGCAGAGAGCTGGTCGTGAGGGCCACAAACAACAGAAGCCATGAACACAGAGCAGACTTCAGCACATACAGAAACGGACAACAAAAGATTTAGTGCCGTAGCGTGTTGAAGAGGGGAGACAAAGAATGCAGCGTTTCGAGTTAAAATTCGGTTCAAAGATATATGGTTTTAAATGGAGCACAGGTGGGGCCGGTGAAGCGATGAAAAACCGACATTAACCCGTGTGAGACGCACGCAGCTCGTTGGGCAGGGGGGAGACGAGGCACGGCTTTGCACCGACGGCCCCTGAACGCGTCTCCTCCCCCCCCTGACGGAGCGGGTGTGCGCTGGGGTCGCCCAGGCGACAGCATTCCTCCAGCACCTGTGCGTACGGAGGGGGGGGGGGGGGGGGCCTCCACATTCCCCACGGAGACGCGGCGTTGCCGGGGGCAACCCTGCCCAATCAATCCCCGCGCGATCGCTCACCAAGACGGGCCGTCAAAACGCCGCGCGCACCGAGGAAGCGCGGGACCGCCGGAACGCCGGGAATGTTGAAGGCCCTTTATATTTCACCTGCCCGAGATGTCAAAAGTGTGTCAAAGTTGGAAGCTTTTGAGATCCCGGACAGGTAGGCCCCCCTCGCCCCCCCCCGTGAGTGCGGATTTACAGCCATGGAGCAGCAGGATGTCGGTCACTCTCTGGGGCAACTCCTCCACTTCAGCCGCGCGCGTTCAGATGGCCGAGACACATTTACGGGACACATTTACGGGCAAAAGAGGATGAGACTGACAAAGGATATATACACTCGGTGAGCACTTTATTAGGTACACCAGCTGGTTAATGCAAATATTTAATCAGACAATCAGGTGGCAGCAACTAAATGCATAAAATGGCATTTTAATGAGATGAACATTCGCTTAAATCTCTCGGCTTTCCCCACCCTTACCCGGAGCACGACGTAGAGCTAGCCCGCATCACATTGTAGTTGTTCATTGTTCATCTGACACGTCCCGGATCAGCACATTCCTTAACTGTCTCCCGAAACCGCCCTGGAGGTGTGAGTGAGACCCGCGGGGCTCTGAGCTTTCAGCTAATCTCCCACAGAGCTCAGCAGCCTCTCGGTCGCTCCATGCTGGGCAGGGGCATTTCGGCAAGGACTGCACACATCCTCCGGAACCGCCCCGTCTCTCTCGTTCACTTCCGGCCTGGTGTGCTCTGGCCGGTCCGACCCGACACAGCCCAGGGGGCGACATGGCTCAGGCGGTAAGAGCGGTCGTCTGGCAGTCAGGGGGGTTGCCAGTTCAATCCCGCCCTGGGTGTGTTGAAGTGTCCATGAGCAAGACACTTAACCAACCAATGCTCTTGACGAGCTGGTTGGCAGCCAATTGCCTTTGGTGTGTGAGTGTGTGTGTGTGAACGGGTGAATGAAAAGCATCAATTGTACAGCGCTTTGGATAAAGGCGCTATATAAATGCCGACCATTTACCACAACCCGGCACAGCCCTGCCCAGCCGACAGCCTATCAATCTGCGTTTAACACACAGCTACAAACACACAACCCTCTCGGAAATGCTGGAAAACTGATGCATTTATTGCGAGCGTTAGTTAAGGCTGGAGCTTTTGTTCCTGGGGGTCCTGTAGCACTGGAGCCCACTCCTCCTGGGGGGCTGAGAAGCCCTACAGCAGGGGGGGTCATTCCCCAGCCCTGAGGGGGGGTGCAGCCAGCACCTGTGGCTTTAAGCACCAGTGCTTGCTTTAAGTCACTGATTGTCTCAAGAGTCCGCACAACTTGTTCTCGAGACCTTAACCGGGCCGCTGATTGAAAGGAAACCACAAACACCTGTAGACACTGCGGCCCTCCAGGACTGGGGTTTGACCTCCTGCCCTTACGCAGTGAGAAAAAGAGAAATAATCTGCACAGAGGCGAGGGACACAACACACTCATCTGAGCCATAACACGGCTTGGGTTCACAGCAGGACAGAGGAGGGAAGAACATGAAGCCACGGTAGCCAGCGTCGTCTCGAATGAGGCGAACCCAAGTGACCCGATAACAGAGCCATTCCTGGAGAGCCGGCGTGTATCGTATCTGCTTTTTGTTCCGCCCACTTCTTGTGCACACTTACCCAGTATAACCTGCTAGCTTCTCAGGGCACAGGCCGGCAGGAAATGGCCATCGGGGACTGAACCTATTCAGCACACTGAACAATCACGACACAGTGGGAGACTACTCCTGTACACGATATCACTATATTTAGTCTGGGTGCATCGGGGTCTTCCACCCATCGTTGTGTGCGCAGAAATTACACTCATCTGCCCTTGAGAGATAACCGACCATCTCACGGAGATTAAAAAGTCACACATGGGTTTCTGCTAAAATAATATTTGTTTAAAGAAAGCGTTCAAACAAGGAGATCAGCAGATTTTTAAAAGCGTTCCCTGGTAAGTTATTTTTAACGGAGAACAGCACGGACACAGCGCGATAAACGCAGAGCACAAACTGGACAGTCAGACAGAGGACGGTTAAAGCGGGGACACGTTTCACGCCTGGAGGAGGGGAGACGCAGAGCAGAGCCCTGCAGCTCGCTGGCATCTGAGGTACGCCCGCTCAGTGTGAATCCAGCGCGGTGAAAACGTAGTTTCCCCCGTTTCTGATTTCCTGTTACTGCATGTTTGTCAGAGCGAACGGTTTCAGATCTGAAGACCAAATGCAATATGAGACAGAGAACCTGAGTAAACACAAAAACACTGTACATTCCTGTATATTCCTGTACATTCCCTCTGCTCTCCTGGGCCAAGTCTCATCAGCACACTTGCCTATTATTGTATATAGTATATACACTCATCTATTTATTAGACTTATTTTTTTAGACTTCTGCTGCTGTAGCCTCTCCACTAAGAGTTATGATGCGTTGTGCGTTCAGATGCTCTTCTGCATACCACTGTTGTAATGCGTGGTTATTTGCGTTACTGTCACCTTCCTGTCAGCTTTGACCAGTCTGGCCATTCTCCTATGACGTCTCTCATTAACAAGGCGTTTCTGTCTGCAGAACTGCTGCTCACTGGATTTTTTTTTTTTTTGCAACATTCTTTGCAAACTCTCAAGACTAGTGTGCGTGAAATCCCAGGAGATCAGCAGTTCCCCATTCTGTTGGTTGATGTGAACATTAACTGAAGCTCCTGACCCGTATCTACATGATTGCATGCATTGCACTGCTGCCACACAGTTGGCTGATTAGATAATCGCGTGAATAAGTAGCTGTATTAAAGTAAAAATGTTCCTAATAAAGTGTTCGGTGAGTGTAAGTTGAGTGCACTTGACTAAAGTAGCTAAATTGGCAAATGTTCTCAAAATGTAGTGCACATAAATCCAAAAATGAAATTCGTATTTCCAGGGTTTCACCGAGTGTTTTCCGGAGCACACTTTTCAGGAAGTAAAGCATACTGTTTAGGAGGAAGGCCCATAAGTCTGAGAGACAAGACAGGGGGTCTTTTTACTACTAGGGGCTGGACAGATCGTCTAACACTTCTGCAGAACTGATGGATATTTTTCGCTGACTAAACTGCCCATCGCGCAACAAATAAAACGCACTAAACAGTAGGCGGTAGTTCGGAAGCTGTTTCGGACATTGGTTCAGGCGGTGAGAGCAGTCGGAGGGTTGCCGGTTCGATCCGCCGCCCGGGATGTGTCCGCAATACACCGCCGAGCTGGTTGATGATCACCGTTGGCGTGTGAGTGTACGTATGACGGGGTGAATGAAACAGCGCTATTGTACAGCGCTTTGGATAAAGGCGCTGCATAAACGCCAACCATTCAGACACGGTCCCTGTGGTTGGCTTCCAGAATGTTACTGGGCCCCCTGGTGGCCGAACGGTGGCAGTGCAGCGAGAACCTCTGCGTGTTTCTGTGACAGTGATCAACAAGCCGCGCGGAGATAAATCACACGGGGGGGGGGGGGGGGGACGCGGGGAAAGGCCTCCCGAGACGGGAACACTCGGCCTCCGCGACACGAGACGTGCCTCGCGGCGTTCTGGGGAGGAGAACGGCGAGGAGAACGGCGCCGCCCACAGGTCAGGCCCGGGGGGCTTTCACTAGAGAACGCGCCGTCGTGGAAACGACAAAACAGCGTGCCAGAAGATCCCGACAGCCGGCTCACCTCATACTGCTCGAAAGAGAGCTTTCGTCAAGAGCACTGCAACAAGCTGCTGACGAGGGAAGAGATGGCATGCAAGGGCAAATAACCAATCACACACACACACACACACACGCATAAGCCAAGAATGGGATTAATCATAAAGAGGCTGCCAACAGTCATCCGTCTGGCTAGTTCTGAACTAGTTCGAAAAGGAATGAACAGGAGTTCAGTTTGACTGAACTTCTCCCCCTACTTCTGGGGCTTGTTTCGGGTTTTCCAGTTCCCTCTCCGGAGAATGTTCCATTGTGAAACGCCAGCCCTGTGGGACAGCGTGTTTTCACTTGATAATTCATCAGCGCTTGTGACGAGGCATTATGGAGTTCAAAAAGCCAAGCGTTCACGGCGCTTTAAATGAAGAACCGAAGATCTAAAGCAACGGCGGGAAAGGGGGCCCGGACAGGCCAGCGGTGTGGGAGCAGGTGTGAGTCAGTGACCTGACAGGACCTGCCGATACACCGCGGAGGGGAGATGAGAGAGGAGCCTACAGTAATATCACAGTCACTGTTACTCACAGCACTTCACAAAGGGCATACGGCGGACTCCAGGTCACGAGCAGTGAGTGTCACATAGCTGTGCTTTTCTCTGTTTTTGCCTTTTATTGAATTTTTTTTCCTGTCAAGCACTATACAGGGTGCTATACAAATAAAGCTATTGTTATTATTATTATTAATTCGCACAGCCACAACGCACAGGGCTTTATGAGCACTACCGTGCAGAGCAGCCACAACACTGAGGGTCTGGCGTTGGCAGGGTGTGTGTTCCGTTTGGAGGGGGAGGTCCTTAACTGTGTCCGCTTGCAGCGAATAACCAATCAGCGGTGCGACTGAGGAGTGAGCAGCCAATCAAAGTGAACCTGAAGTGAGTATCCGTGCGGATCTGGCCTCCGGGCTCCCATTCAGGGAAACGACACACTGCACATCCCTTCTGAGACATCTCACAGTCCTCCCAATTATAAATCTTCAACTTGTGATTTAATGAGCACTTTAAATTCATGATAAAGTGATCACACGGGGTCCTAATGCTACCCATAAATGAGAAATGAGAAATTTAGAAACGCACTGCTGCCTAAATGCCATCAAGTTTACACCTGAACGTGGTGGACAGGAGCTTTATTGAATGTTTAATTTTCTCCTGCTTCATTAATCTCTTGCTCAGGGAGTACCGGGAGTGTTTTTAGCTTTCCAGCACTGTGCGTATGTTTGCTGTGAGCTTGCTGTCTGTTTGTCTGCATCATCTAAATCAAACTGCAAATGTTTCAACACAAAGAAAAAAACAAACAAAAAAAAAATCTACAAATCTCAGCTGTACAAATGTTTTGACGTTGTA
>NC_083773.1:4878635-4921135 GCF_963514075.1 Conger conger
GTGAGATAGCTAACAATATACACATGTTATAATGCACATTATCATGAGATTGTTCCCTGAAGGGAACTTACTGCGTACTGGAACTACTAACAGAGATTCAATGTAATCACCCCCCACCCCCCCACCCCCCTCCCCAGCAGCCAGACAATCCGGAACCAGGCAAGTTCCTCCACAAAGATATTCATTCAATCACGCAAAGGCAACTTCCCAAGCAAACGTTAACTGCATACATGTGATAAATGCACACGAAGGGTGGAGAATGGAGGCTGTGTCATATCAAGTTATTACACACAAAAAGTAATAGCTAATAGCTAATAAATTCCTTGATCATTTAGGCATTGTGAAAAAATCATTAAAAAAAAAAAGAAGAGACAAACTTTCTCTGCATAAATGTTGGAATTCACATGGACAGAAAATCCTGCGACTTGCTGCTCTCTGGTCCCCATCAGGTGAGTGACAGCCCCAGGCCACGTGACCCGCGCGCTCCGCTATCTCAGGGAGACGCAGGGAGCGAGCTCACAGCCCACGGGGCGCGGACAGGGAACATCCGAGCGCTGTTCTGTTCATCAGTTACGCAATGTTAAACGAGTGAGCGGACATCGGTCTGATTACGGACATAAACACTGAGCACGCTCGCCCAGCGGTGAGAGAGAGCCCGCACCAGTCTGGAGTTCACATCACTTTTATCCTCCATTTTGTCTCTTCTGGTTTGTTCCTTTCGTTTTGTCGATTTTTTAAAAGTCTGAACCGGCTGTGGACCTGATTCTCTGCTCTGGGTTGGGAGGAAGTCTCACGTGATGCAGGCCAAAGAGGACTCCAGATCAGCAGGCTAATCCGATCTTTTATAGTGTGAGCCAGTGAGGTAAAATGGTTGGCATTGTCTATAGCGCCTTTATCCAAAGCGACTCGACTGCCCTTACCGCCTGAGCCAATGAGACGACTGCTCTTACCGCCTGAGCCAATGAGACGACTGCTCTTACCGCCTGAGCCAATGAGACGACTGCTCTTACCGCCAGAGCCAATGAGACGACTGCTCTTACCGCCTGAGCCAATGAGACGACTGCTCTTACCGCCTGAGCCAATGAGACGACTGCTCTTACCGCCTGAGCCAATGAGACGACTGCTCTTACCGCCTGAGCCAATGAGACGACTGCTCTTACCGCCTGAGCCAATGAGACGACTGCTCTCACCGCCTGAGCCAATGAGACGACTGCTCTTACCGCCTGAGCCAATGAGACGACCGCTCTTACCGCCTGAGCCAATGAGACGACCGCTCTTACCGCCTGAGCCAATGAGACAACTGCCCTTACCGCCAGAGCCAATGAGACGACTGCCCTTACCGCCTGAGCCAATGAGACGACTGCTCTTACCGCCAGAGCCAATGTCGCCCTTCAGCGTGGCTGTGAAACCCCTGATACACGTCGTCATAATCCGCCCGTTTGTTCACAGTGCCGTTTCCAAACGAGGCAGCGCCGCACATTCACGCTGCAGACCAGCTGCATCAGCACTCAGACCCGAGGAGCAGCGTGACATAATGAGAGAACAGAGCGTGACGATAAGGCGCAGGTGCTACACAGATAAGAGACTGCGTAGATAAGGCCTTTAATTCGAGACCGAACACTTAACAGCTTCTGTTTCCCATACAACCAAATCAAAATTCAATTTAATCTGGGACAAGGTGTCAACAACCCAGGAGTTCACAACCCAGGTCCTGGAGAGCCACAGGGTCACACACACCTTAAAATCTGTATTAAAAACATACAAAATCTGTAGCTCGGCTGAGATAAGGACAGAGGGGTATAAATACTGATTCAAGGTTCAAGGTTTCTTTATTAGTAAAGGATAAATTTGTTCTCGCAATCCACAGACAACACAGCGGTACAGATTCATAAAACATCATCAAGAAATACTTTAAAACAAGCAAAATAGTATTGAACTATAATAACTCCTGAGAAGGACAGAAGGTCAGACCCAAGGTTAGGTGAGTAAATTGATAAATTAAAGCAGGTGATTCCACAGGTAAGTGCTCACAGGTGAGTAAAAACTAAAGCCCTCTCCAGGACCAGGGCTGCCAATGAGCGGTCACTGACTAAACTAAATCTGAGTCTGTGAATCGGGCCTTACATCTGCTCAGTATTCTGGTCACATTTGGAAGTAGCGTCCAAGTCGGTTAAAAAAAATAAAGCCTTATTTGTTCCTTACAGTCAGTGGAAATTCTCTTAAAATGTGTGTAAACATCTGCTGCCTGTAGAAATTAAGCAAAGGAGGCAATGATGTTGATTACTGTAGTACAAAGAGAAACGTCCCATCCACTGTACAACATCCGGAGAATCCGACCCTTCCTCACCACCTACTCCCACTCAGCTCCTTGTTCAAGCAATGGGCCTGTCCCACCTGGACTATAGCAATTCTCTGCTGGCTGGCCTTCCAGTATCTGCCATCAGACCCCTACAACTGATCCAGAATGCTGCAGCCCGTCTGGATGTTCCCAGACATTCACATGTCACCCCCCTGCTCAGCAACCTCCACTGGCTGCCTGTTATGGCCTGCATCAAATTTAACACTTTGGTGCTCGCGTACCAGGCAGTTAAGGGATCAGCCCCTGTATATATTCAATCACTTATCAAGACCTATACACCAGCAAGACCCCTCCGTTCTGCCACTTCGTGCCATCTGCCACCTCCCACTCACCACACCTGCACTTCTCGCTCACGACTGCTGTCTGTATAGTTGTATACAGATATTGTTGTGTTTTGTATTAGCTATTGTATTGTTGTACTCAGGGTATTCTAGCTGCCAACCGTGGTGTTGTATCTGTATGGTCACGCTAGGACTCGGAACTGTACTGTCCTCTCAGGTCCTCTTCGCACGTGTTCCTGTGTTTGATTTGCACTTTATTGTACGTCACTCTGGATAAGAGCGTCTGCTAAATGCCTTGTAATGTAATAATGTAATGTAATCCAGGCAGCTGGTCTCATCCTGTTAAGGCACTGTTCCAGTGCACGGAAGGGCTCCACGGTTCAGCCTGGAATCCAGACCAATGTCGGCGACCACTAAATGGCAAGTGGTTGGCATTTATGTAGCGCCTTTATCCAAAGCGCTGTACAATTGATGCTTCTCATTCACCCATTCATACACACACTCACACACACACCGACGGCAATTGGTGCCGACCAGCTCGTCAGGAGCATTTGGGGGTTGGGTGTCTTGCTCAAGGACACTTCGACACAGCCCGGGCGGGGGATTGAAACCGGCAACCCTCCGACTGCCAGACGACTGCTCTTACTGTCTGAACCTATGAGACGACTGCTCCTACCGCCTGAGCCAATGAGACGACTGCCCTTACCGCCTGAGCCAATGAGACGACTGCTCTTACCGCCTGAGCCAATGAGACGACTGCCCTTACCGCCTGAGCCATCTCGCCCCTGCACCACCCCGCAGCCCAACATGGCAACACACAGCCGGGTGCAGCATCACCAGGGAACGGAGGGTTTCGACTGGCCAGGAGCACAGCATCATATGACCCTGCACGGCGGTCAGACGGCAGTGGCTCTGTCTATTGAGCCACACATAAAGCGTCTGGCGATGACTCACAGAGAGCTCCCACACAGCAGGGGACAGCGCGTGTCTGCCTGGGAGACACTCTCCCGGATCGATATCCAGTCGTGTCCGGCACGGAGGACACACCCGGGAGCCTCACAGGAACACGGGGGCAGGATACTGATGCCCCTGTCGTGTGCATACGCGGCTGCCGCAGACGAGGTTTCCATCACCTAACTGCCCCACATTATCAACGACCCTTTTGGGGAAATGTATTTTCCAGCATCCAGACTATGGACTAATGTCAAGAGACCCTGTTGTACAATGGGCTCCGGTTACACATTAACTGCAGTCAGAGCGCTATAAAGAGGCCGTCGGCATACAGTCTCAGACTTTATCATTAGCTGGAACACACACACACACACATATACATACATACATACATATATACATACATGCGCACACCACACACACACACACACACACACACACACACACACACACACATACATACATACATGCGCACACCACACACACACACACACACACACACACACACATACATACATACATGTGCACACCACACACACACACACACACACACACAACCACACAACCACACATACACCACCGATTACAAAACCCACAATCAAAAGTCACACGTCCATTACCGAAGATTCCCACCAGCGTGACTCATAAGAGCGTTTAATATGCAGGAACAAATTTTCACTCAAACGGATTTCAAAGATATTGGCCCAGCACCTCTTCACTGGCAGCATTCTGTACAGAAAACTGTGAAGCAAAGCCAACTCAATGTGTCTATTTACAATGTTTCCATAGCGATACCAAGGACATTAACCTTTCCTGACCACGCCTCCGTTGACACGATGTGATTCACCAACCTGGCCGTGGAACAGCCAACTGGGCTTCACCAGCCATATCCTGTCTAAAACAATAGAGTTTGAATCGTGCAGAAGACTGCCTCACAGCTGCATAACAGTTACATTTAAAGGCATAGCTACCATGCGGGATTTCTAGCCTTGCTGTCGCCCTGTGTTTATACTTAAAGAAGCCCCCTCCTCTGCCCTCAACCTTGCCCACTCAACCGGTTTTATATTTTATATATCCGTTCTTATACAGTTTTTATTTTCACATCTCTGTTTTTGCGATGGCGGCACGGATGGTGCAGTGGGTAGCACTGCCGCCTCACAGCAAGGAGGTCCTGGGTTCGAATCCCCGTCGCCCGGGGCCTCTCTGTGCGGAGTTTGCATGTTCTCCCCGTGTTTGCGTGGGTTTCCTCCGGGTACTCCGGTTTCCTCCCACAGTCATAACATGCAGGTTAGGCTGATTGGAGAGTCGAAATTGCCCATAGGTATGAGTGTGTGAGTGAATGGTGTGTGTGCCCTGTGATGAACTGGCGACCTGTCCAGGGTGTATTCCTGTCTTTCGCCCAATGTATGCTGGGATAGGCTCCAGCCCCCCTGCGACCCTGTTCAGGATAAGCGGGTTAGGATAATGAATGAATGAATGAATGAATGTTTTCTCGATAACTGTTGTCATTTTGGAAAAGCAAGTCCAAGGTTGACTCTGGTTTTTCAATGGGCCCGGCCGGTTTGTTTGTTTGCTTTGCTATACTTGTGCTTCTTCTCTTCCGCCATTGCAGTAGCTAATCTCCAAACACAGCCGAAACCAGATCCCACCTCACACCCACTCAGAAAAGAGCCTCACGTCCAGAAACACCACCAACACATCACAGGAGAAATACAGGCACAAGGAGCACAGATCCATCCAACGAGTGCAAGGGAGCTAGTTCTTTTATGATATTTTCAAGATAAAATTTTGACACTCCGTACCTTTCGCCAAATAATCAGGTTCATGTGGATGATGAGAGCATAATTGAAATCTTTTTCTTTTTTTATGACAATCTGATCTCTCACACAGTTTGTGGTCTGACAGGACAGAGTCAGTCTTGCTAGACATTTTACATTTTACATTTTAGTCATTTGGCAGACGCTTTTAATCCAAAGCGACTTACAAGTGCATAGGTTCTACCATAAGTCAGAGCATCACATCAAGAAACTAGCCAAATACACAGGAAATGCTGTTCTAAACATAGTTGTCATCAGAAGTGCATTTCTTTTTTTTTTTTTTTTTTTTTTTTTGGGGGGGGGGGGGGGTTAGACAAGGATAGGGATATCAGAAAGGAGGGGCAGGGGAAATCAGGAGGGAGGACTAAGGTAGAGTTTGAAAAGGTGGGTTTTGAGTCTGCGTCAAAACAGGGGGAGGGATTCTGCTGTTCTGACAGTGGTAGGCAAGTCATTCCACCACTGAGGAACCAGAACGGAAAACAGGCGTGAACGTGCAGCTCGACCGCCAGGTGCACGTAGAGAGGGAACCGGCGTTGGCCATACGCTTAGCTTCCCTACGGCAGGCACACGCCACACCTCGCTCAGCAGTGTGTCTCTCCTCCCCCTGTGTGACCTCACCCCAGACCCCTTCTCTTCCCATCCCCAAGAGAACCACTGCTGCATCAGCCTGCCTGACTCCCATCCCCAAGAGTTCCACAGCTGCATCAGCCTGCCTCACTGCACACAGGGTCAACTCAACATCAAATGGGGGTCTTCCCTGAAACATTTACACTGTAGCCATTTAGCACAGCACAAGTTTCATCTGTTACATTCTATGCAGCCTACGGCTCGGCTATTTCTGAGTGAAGAAATTCAGGTTAAGTGCCTCCAGGTTAAGTGCCTCGCTCAAGGGTAAAACGGCTGTGGCACCACCAAGGAATCAAACCTGCAACCTCCCAGTTACAAATACAGTTCTGCTGACCACTACACGAGAACACAGTCACCGTTCAGACGGAGAGAAGGGGGAGGTGCCAATGAGGTCTCACTGGTTCACCTCTATACAGAGAGGTGCAGGGGTATAGTCTCTAGAGTGTGGGACAGAGGAGGTATATTCTCCTCTGCACAGAGAGTGTGGGACAGAGGAGGTATATTCTCCTCTGCACAGAGAGTGTGGGACAGAGGAGGTATATTCTCCTCTGCACAGAGAGTGTGGGACAGAGGAGGTATATTCTCCTCTGCACAGAGAGTGTGGGACAGAGGAGGTATATTCTCCTCTGCACAGAGAGTGTGGGACAGAGGAGGTATATTCTCCTCTGCACAGAGAGTGTGGGACAGAGGAGGTATATTCTCCTCTGCACAGAGAGTGTGGGACAGAGAGGAGCATGTCTCTCTCCAGCCAGTCTCCACTGCAGAATGAAGACCACCCGATCAATGAGTCTCTACAAATGGAAGCAAAGCAGTATTTCACACATGGTATGTTGCAAGGTGACGAGACAAAAAAGGTAGTCACAAAAATAGTGCCAGCCTTTATAAATAAATAAATAAAAAACTACAAGCCTTACTTTTTTTTCTTTTTTTTCTTTTTTAAGTCCAATAAAAACCCACATACTGTTCCACACACGGCTCCATCCTGACCGGGTTTGGAACGTCTCACAGTGCACTCACAGGCGGAACGGTAAGAAAATACGGGGCAATTACGCCAGATTTGTACACGCTATAAAAGGGAGGATTACTCGGCCGCCGCTCCGATTACAGATCGATCCGATGAGGAAACTGCCGTCGCACGTTAAGGAGCGGCGCCAAAGTTTCCCAAGAACTGAATTTCTCGATGGCTGAAAACTCAAAGTACGGAGAAAAAAAGTTAATGAAAGAGCAGGCGTTCTCACTCGGCCCAAACAGGCCCAGAACCCCCCAGCACCA
Source organism: Conger conger (assembly GCF_963514075.1). Lineage (NCBI taxonomy): Eukaryota > Metazoa > Chordata > Actinopteri > Anguilliformes > Congridae > Conger > Conger conger. The sequence continues at coordinate 4,885,943 of NC_083773.1, forward strand.
CCCGGAGGAGCGACAGTCAGGGCCACGCCCACACGACAGGCTCTAAAAGCCTCGGTGAAAGGTTTCCAGAATGTTCCGCCCGCGAGCGGTTCACAGTCGGGGCAACGCGTCCCACCGCGATCTGCCATTACCTCACCGAGCGAGGACAACCCCGAGACGGAGACAGAGACGGAGAACGGGGGGAGGGGGGGGGGGGGGGGGCGGGGAATGGAGAGAGGGAGAAAGGAAAAGAGGAGAGAGGAGTAGAGAAAGACAACCAACAAAAGGACAGAAAACAGGAGAAATAGACCGAAAGACAGAAACGGGGAAAGAATGCCAGGGCACCATGGTGACCCCCGTGGATGTGTGGAAAAACGGCTGAGGGAGACTGTAGCCAGCTCAGCAGAGGAGAAGCACCGTGTAAAAAGATTATTTCTGCCACAGTGGAGAGGGAATAAAGGGAGAATCAAGGAGGGCCAGGCCTGCTCTGATGCCTCCCTCGCTCCACCCTCCGAGCCGAAAGATCCCCACCTGCTGGGTCCAAACCCCAGCGCACGCACCGGGCCTGAGACTCCGCTCAGACAGAGCCAATGCCCCTGCGGCCCCACAGCCTGCCCACACCTGCTGTTCAGGTAGACAGGAACACAGGAGCACAGGTGAGCTGGGAGCCTGGAGCCAGCCCACACCTGCTGCTCAGGTAGACAGGAGCACAGGTGAGCTGGGAGCCCGGAGTTTACACGCGCTGAGCCATCAAAGGAGACACACAGCGAAACTGAACCAGTGGAATAACTGCCATTTCTCCAGCGGAATCTTCAAACATTCATCCAGCTCGGCCTCAGTTACGTAACTGTCACCTGATTTTCTGTACAATTAATGTGACTAAAAAATGTACTCTGCCTTGGTGTGGATAATTATATTATTGGCATTTGGCAGACGCTCTTATCCAGAGCGACGTACAGTTGATTCGACTAAGCAGTGCAGGGTTAAGGGCCTTGCTCAAGAGCCCAACGGCTGTGCGGATCTTATTGCGGCTACACTGGGATTAGAACCACCGACCTTGCATCTCCCAGTCCTTTACCTTAACCACTACGCTACAGGCCGCCCAGGCCAATATCTGAGGCCAATATCTTCATACTCATCCGTGCGATCATCCTCGTGGCATCTAGGCAGCAAGACACAGCGTAGTCCGTGGACACCTTCTCGAATTCAGGGGGCTTTAAATCATTCTGAGCAGGACGCCACTGAGCCAAAAGCAGAGGCTAAAAGGGGAGCGACGACATGCGTCATTTTCGCCCGCCATAATCCGGAGGTTTCGTCCTTCGGAAACATTTATGCACAACCACTCGCATACCAGCTCACCAAAAAACTCCTCCCCCGCCCCCCCCCCAGTTGCCATCTTCTGGAATGATGGTCGCGAAGAGGCCAAACCCCTGTTCTTCGTAACCTAAAATTAGCTGAGGGAAACTGACAAACTGAACTGAGGCAGAATCGGGTGAACAGCAACCCCCCTCCCCCCCCCACACAATCCCCCCCAAAAAGAATTCCTTCATCATGTAAGCACAGTCCAGTTTGTAAAGGCGCTGCATTCCACAGGTATGTGTGAAGTCTGCCTCTCAATAGGTGAACAGAGAGAGACAAAGAAAGCACAGGCTACTAATCTGCAGCGGGACCAGCAGCCTCTGGTCCAAGGGGCCTTCAGGCAAGCCACAATTGCTGAGGAAATATGAGTCAAATCACAGGAACTACAGCTTGCCGGCCTTCCATCCACACGGGATTACTGAGCATGGGGGTGGGAGGGGGGGGGGAAAAAATGCCATGACTGTACATTTGTAACTTAAAATCTTAGATGAACTCTTGCGGTCACGTATGGGGAATGCGAGTCTGCAGACGGACAGAACAGTTGGTGGTGAGATTATATAATTTTAAAAAAAGGTGCACTCAGCACGGAGGGGCTGTGACAAAGTCTCCTCTTAAAAAAAAAGAAATAAATAAATAAATAAAAATTCCGAGATATGACAGTATTTCCCGTACAATATTTCTCCGTTGCTGGTGAGAATTAATCTGCAGCATTAAATTGCACATGACATGTTCCACTTCAGAATGGGAGCGTACAATATTGCTACATGATGTCACAATATAGTCTAATGCAGAAGGAATACTGCAGTATCAAACTGATTAGGCCAACGTTAACCAGGGGCCTCTTAAGATAATATTGCTTTATACTGGGGGAAAAAAAAGGAAAACAAAACGATTAGCAGTGATATGTTGGTCACACTGCAACCAAAGTTGCCTATAGGCTCACAAGTGCGAATAGAAATAGTGCTCTTCTGTGCAACCTAAATGTCTCAGCGCTCGTGATCACTGGACAGAAATTAGAATGATTTAGCTCAGAAGCCCGTTGCGGCCTCTCGTCAGCAGTTGTCGGTTTCGATAATAAATTGAATGATACTTCAACTCGGTCATAAAACTACTCTGTAGAACTCGGGATTAGCGTTTTATTAATGGATAATAAAATGTATCTGGTATTGGCAGGCATGCCAATAGTATATTTTCAGTGATAAATACGGACAAGCTGCACTCGGACGCAATAACTGCACGCGCAAAGTCCAGAATAGGCTACCATTAGTTTAATATTTCAGTGTTCATAATACTGAGATTGATTCAAGTACAAAAAAACAAATGACTAAAACCGACAAATCAATGCTGTCTTCTCGGTTAATATATCTTACCAGCTAGATAGCTAACCTAGACTAAACTCGTACGTATTTATATTAGAAAAATGGGATTTAAGAGACTCATCTTAAATAGGAGCGGTGAAGTTCTTACCCTGAAACTTCATTGCTTTCAACGGTTGTTTGCATGTGACTGGGTCTCTTGGATGTTATTTCAAAATACGACGTGATGAACAGATCCAGCGTCTTCAATTGGCTCTGTTCTGTACAGCTCTGTGTCGTTTTAAATCCACGTTCAACAGCAAGTTTTCAAAAGATCTTTCAAAGAAACACGTTCACTTCAGCGAAACATATGTAAGTCGTAAAACGAGAACATTGGAACCAGTAGCCTATTAACAGCCGTCCGTCCAGCGACGTCCTTTTGAGTTCGTTTGCTGTCACTCCTTTTCAGGATTTCTTTTCTGGTATCTAGTGTTGTTTCATGCTTTAACGCTTCAAAGCACACAGTCTGAGCGCTATGTCAACGCCGCTAGCGCCGCCCAGAATCAGCATGTATAGCCTACCCGAGGTTTGTACACAGCGATAAGCGGTGCTGTCGCTACGCCCTATGCCGAGGAAGTTCGTTTTCGCCGGCGTTGTGATTCCGGAATTGTGAGTAAGGCGGGGGGTTGCTTAGTTTATTTATGTATTAGCTGTTGTATTTGTTTATTTACATTCACGTAAATAGTTATCTTCCTCTTTTGAAAGTAGCCCAAATAGTCCATCTGGACCATTTTGAAGAGGATCACAACAGTCTCATTGAAGTTTTTTTTTCATGTCGCCAAACACTTTGCACTACCTGTTCAAGTAGCGATTAAGAGATGCATGCAGTCTCTTATGTAGAATAATTTGCATAGGATTGAAGATAATAAAGCTTTAAAAGTAAAATTTACCTCCTGGAGTGTTGAAGATGTACCACTATCACAAAAAATTACAACAGCTGGCAAGTTGGAACACGTCAGAAGGCTGCCAAGAGTTGTGTCCTCCAGCAACAGCAATGGAACAAAATTGTGAGCCAAAATCCTATTTATTTCATAAGCATGGAAATGTCAGTTTGCACAGTGAATGAACCCCAGAAACTAAATGAAAGATGCAGTGTAGGCTAACAGTGGCTTCTCATTACCTGGACCTCAGGGTTATGACATGGCCAAACCCAAATGTTCCTCTTTGTTCATAGATGTGATAATGTTCTTCAAAGTCCTCTATGTGCCTGCACAAGATTATAGTTGACTACTTAGATTTGCCAGATCCAAAAATGGCAACAAAAGTTAATGAATGTGGCAGTTCTCAATAGTACAATAGAATGTGGCAGTTCTCAATAGTACCTGTGTTCTTGTGTATGTGTGCTTTCTATAAGCTCTGAATCTTATAAACAAGTGAATACGTTTCAAGCATACTGAAAAACTGGATTACAAGCCATTCGATTCCAGATGGCTGTGTAATGCCCTCAGTCTAGCATGCAAGAAGCCTTTGAAACGTTTGTATTTGAAAAATTGTGAAAATTATAATTTATTATACTTGAGTGTCCCAAGTTTCATAGTCCCAACATAACTAGCTTGAGCAATTTAATAAGTAATACAACACATTGTGTAAGGACTCTTACAGGGACTCTTCTTTTTTTTTTTTTTTTTTTTTTGAGTAAACGATGCGCAGTAAAATCAGGCAGAGTTTTCAGTACAATGTAGAAGTTTAAGAAAAATGATCAACTTCATCATTTTTGGCACAACCAAAACTATTTACCCACAACGGGCATCAGCCATTAAATAGCGACCCAGAGGCCCTAGCAGCGTCTTTCCCAGGACCTGTGCCTGGGTCTGAGTGCTATTCTGGGCACAATGTTTTTAAGGGAACAGGCACTGCGAGAGGAAGTGCTTTTTTAGCACAATCTTCAACAGAGCCATTCGTATAAATACACTCACCGAGCACTTTATTAGGAACTTTATTACACCTACTTATTAATGCAATTATCTAATCAGCCAATTGTGTGGCAGCAGTGCAATGCATACAATCATGTAGATACAGGTCAGGAGCTTCAACCATCAGAATGGGGAAAAATGTGATCTCAGTGACTTTGACCATGGAATGATTGTTGGTGGCAGACAGGGTGGTTTGCAGACAGAAATGCCTTGTTAATGAGAGACATCAGAGGAGAATGGTCAGACTGGTCAAAGCTGACAGGAAGGTGACAGTAACACAAATAACCACACATTACAACAGTGGTATGCAGAAGAGCATCTCTGAACACACAACACATCAAACCTCGAAGTAGATAGACTTCTACTGCAGTAGCCTAATAACTACCTAAAAGTGCTTGGTGTATAAAAAAATGCATGTTGCGTTCCTGTTAAAAGCATATTAGCCACTGTAGCATTATTGCCATCTAAAGGCAATGGCCAGTATTGGACCTCCATCAATTCTCAGAGCCATTGCTCATGCGAATAACTTTGATGTTCGTTTCCACGTCAACAGCAAAAATGACAGACTTCCTCCACTCTTCATTAATAAAAATCAGTTTTATTTGGTGCTTATTTCCTACATTAGGGTACTATAAAACAGTACAGAGTTGATATATAATGTAGAAATAATGTCTAATATCCTAAACTATATATATATATTTATATATATAAAACATGAACAGATCAAAGTTTGCAAATGACCAAAAAACGTGGACCCATTGAAAGTAAGCTGGACGGTGGATGGCGTTTCGACTCGTTCCCCGGTGAAGAGGCGTTCCTCTATAAAAGGCATTAATCCAGTCTCTACAGCTCTACGCCATGAACCCAAGGAAGGTTTGTATCTGTAGTAAAAGTTTAAAAACAACTTAAAACAAATGTGACTGTCTATTAAAAAAAAAAAAAAAGAGTTTATGTAGAGTTTATGCCATTCAACAGGACCTGAATCTGTTATTCCAGTGCTAAGGGCCACTAATATAGTCTGCTATAATCATCTCTATGTCATTTAAAGCTGAGAGACAAGTTAATTATGATGAAATTTGACATAACGGAATAAGCTACTTTCGGCCCTTTGCAATTTCCAGGAGTTACACAAAAAATGAACCAAATCGTCATTTCTAATGTCCATAGAGTAACTGATATATGTAAACTTCGGGCAGTTATTTCTTGCGCTGTGGGGCGATAATGTTTCACAAAACAAATCTTTTAAAAAATATATACAAAGCACAATCTGTCAACTAGTAACTCAAAGTGCTTTGACTCTCATATTCAGCCTCAACAAACTCATCTTTTCTGTGGACTACCTCAGAACTCGATGACAAGGGCATCTCCAGGCATTTTCATATGCATATACGAGACCAGTCTTTTAAAAAAAAAAAAACAACAAAAAAAATTAAACAATAAATAAAAAATGAGATACCCACGTACAAATATGTACTCAATCACACTTTCCCAAAGAATGTACCTCGACGATTACCACTGGCTCATGGCAACACCACCCAGTTATTTGATTTTAAAAAAGTGGGGGAGAGGGTGGGGGGGTGCTGAATTGGCAACCATAAAGGGACACTTTCTGCAGGTGATGAGCCACTCTACAACATATACACCACGTTTTAGCACTACCGCTAATGGAGACAAGGCTGCATGAAAACACAACCACTTTGGTCAAATAGCGCCCAGCCTTTCACGCACTCCAGCAGATTGCAGACACCAGACGTTTGTTTTTTTTCTTCTTCTTCTTCTTCTTCTTCAAACAAAATGGAGGGGCTCGACCGAACTCAACAGAACTGATGAATCGGGAGTCGAGTGTGACAACACGAGAGGCGCCCTCCCTCCTCCGGTCGTCCGATGCGTAGGAGGGGGGGGCGGGGGGGGGGGGGGGGCGTGCTGGGGAAAGGCCCGAATAAGTGCACTGCTGCTGGAAGGCGAGGCAGTAAAGTGGCAGTGCGTGTCCGGGAGGCGGGCACTACGAGGAGGCCACCGCGGCCAGTCCTTCGCTGGGCTCCAGGCTGCGGTGGTGATGGAGCTCGGCCTTGCAGATGGTGGAGCCGCCGCAGTGCAGAGAGCTGACAGCAGGGGGCTCCTCGTCTCCTGCAAACACACACACACACACACACACACACACAACGGTCTCATTTAAAGGTACAATAGGTAATTTTGGACTTCTCACGGTCAAGAGAGGAACTGCAGCAGCAAACACGCTCAAACCACAACACTGTTTATCCCTCCCCGTTCCAGGTGAACGCGCTGACATTGAAACGCCATTGGCTGTGGCAATTAGAACCGATTTTCCAACCAATGAGCTTGAATTATAGTACAGCTATACAATGTTCTGGTACAGAGTGCCGGCCCGTCAACTGCATATTATTAAGCCTGAATTTTAGGACTATAAACACAGGCAGAGAGTGAGTCAACATGTCAGTGAGCCTTTTTCAATGATAGGAAGGGATTTATAATGGTCTTGTGACAATGTCTTAACACATACCTATTGTACCTTTAATATGATGTCATGAGGTACCGTGAGAGAAAACGCAACGTTCAGGTCTTATTTTACACTCAGTAACACAATGCGCTTTACTCTCAGTCAGGCTCTGATCTGAGAGAATGTATATCATGAAAGCCTGCGTTTGGATGCATTAATAATGAGCGAGTGCTTTTAGTGTGTGTGCGAGTGTGTGCGCGAGTGTGTGCACGCATATACATGAGTGTGCGTGAGAGTGTGTGTGTGTGTGAGAGAGTGCGTGAGTGCTTGTACGTATGTGTGTGTGAGAGTGCGTGAGTGCTTGTACGTATGTGTGTGTGAGTGTGTGTGAGAATGCGTGTACGTGTGAGTGAGTGAGTGTGTGTGTGTGAGTGTATGCGTGTGTGTGTGAGTGAGTGAGTGAGTGAGTGAGTGAGTGAGTGAGTGAGTGAGTGAGTGAGTGAGTGAGTGAGTGTGTGTGTGTGAGAATGCGTGTACGTGTGTGTGGGAGTGTGTGTGTGTGAGAGTGCGTGAGTGCGTGTACGTATGTGTGTGTGAGTGTGTGTGAATGTATGTGTGAGTGAGTGAGTGAGTGTGTGTGAGTGTGTGTAAGAGTATATGAGTGTATGAGTGTGTGTGTGTGTGTGTATATGAGTGTGTGAGTGTAAGAGTATGAGTGTGTGTGTATGAGTGTGTAAGAGTATATGAGTGTGTGTGTCTGTGTGTGCGTGTGCGTGTGAGTATATGAGTGTGTGTGTCTGTGGGTGCGTGTGCGTGTGTCTGTGCGTGTGTGTGTAAGGGTATATGAGTGTGTGTGCGTGTGTGTGTGTGTGTGTGTGTAAGAGTATATGAGCGTGTGTGTGTGTGTGTGTGTGTGTCTGTGCGTGTGTGTGTGTGTGTGTGTGTGTGTGTGTGTGTAAGAGTATATGAGTGTGTGTGCGTGAGTGCGTGTGTGTGTGTGTGTGTAAGAGTATATGAGTGTGTGTGTGTGTGTGTGTGTGTGTGTGTGTGTGTGTGTGTGTAAGAGTATATGAGTGTGTGTGTATGTGTGTGTAAGAGTATATGAGTGCGTGTGCGTGAGTGTGCGTGTCTCACCCAGGCCAGAGGAGGAGGACACGCTGTCGGTCAGGGAGGAGCAGTCGGCCTGGTCTGGGTTCAGCCCCTCCATCAGCGGGATGGAGAGCTCGGAGGAGGGCACGGACGAGTCGTAAATGCCCGAGTCCCGGGGCATTTCGGGGGGGCTGGCCGAGCCGTCCGTGTGCGGGAGGGGCCCCAGGGGGGCGCTGGGGAGGCTGTCCTGGGGGGCCGGGCCCTCGGGCTCTCCCTGCGAGGAGACGGAGACGGACGGCGGGACGAGGGCGTGGCTCGCCACGGCGCCCTCCCCCTCGGGGGGCGGCGTCCTCAGCACCACCTCGTTCAGCACCAGGCCAGAGTCACACTTCTGCAGGGGCGGAGCCCGCGTGCGGGCACGGGACGGGCCGGGGGCGGGGCCGGGGGCGGGGCAGGGGCAGGGGCCGGGGCCCGCGCCGGCCCCGGGGCCCAGTCTGCGGTGGAACCAGTCGGGCTCCTGGGCGGCGAGCTGGTGCATGTTGCAGATGGCCACGTACAGCGCGCGGCCGGAGCGGCTGCGGAAGTAGTTGTGCTTGCTGAGGCTGGGGGGCGGGGGCGGCGGCGGGCGGTCAGCCGGGCCGGGCTGGCGGGCGTGCAGCCGGGCGAACAGCAGCGGCAGCTGGTCCATGAGGCGCAGGCGGGGCGCCAGGGCCAGCAGCGCGGGCACGTCGCTCTCGCGCGAGTAGTCAAAGTACACGGCCGCGAAGCGCGACAGGTCCGCCGAGCGCTGCCTCGCCTGCCGCAGCTGCTCCCCGATCATCGCCACGGCGACCACGAACAGGTCCCCGCCCGCGCCCCCCGACCCCCCCGCCGACCCCCCGGACCCCCCCGCCGACCCCCCGGACCCCCCCGCCGACGACCCCCGGCCGCCCGCCCCTCTGCTCCTCCGGCTCTTCTTCTCCACAAAGTACTTCATGCCCTTGGAGCAGACGGTGAGGATGAAGTGGGCCTCCTCCAGCTGCCGGCTCAGCCAGGCCATCTGCCCCTCCTTGCACATCTCCAGGTGCTCCCACAGGTCCAGCGCCACCTGCAGCACGGGAGGATGCACTGTCACCCTTTCACCCACAAACAGGAACCCCCCCCCTCCCCTTCAGCTTCTCAATCTCCACAGCAATAAATCACAACATTGTCAAAACCTTCCCTCAACATGCCTTTTTAAAACACCGTGCAACAGGAATCTCAAACTAGTATTGAACAGGCAAGTGTCTGCTGGTCTTGGTGTGAGCAGTTAAGTGCTTAATTTAATTGTCCATTGGCTAGAGTCCCCAAACCTTCTGTCCCAGGCCTAAATTGGCCAATGATTAAAAGCAAACCACAAAAACCCACTGAAGCTGCAGCCCTCCAGGCCTGGAGTCTGAAATCCCTGCCAAACAAATTCAACACCAGTCCAGAAAGCGCAAAGCACACTTCCCTCATTCGGCCAGCAGGTGGCAGTGTGTACAAAACTGACGAAACTGCTCCGGGGAGTCAGTTTCCCCCCCAGCCCGGAGCTGCTCTTCTCTGCGCAGGTTCACTCACTGTGAACACTCTCTGCTCCCAATCCGCACAATCTCTCCACACGGGTTTATTAAATACACGGCCATTTGAGCCACAGGGCACCCCACATAGGAGGCTAAACCTCCCACCACAGACTGACTAAGCGCACCGTTCTCACTGATCTCACGGCGAATGTTAATCACATACACAGCCCTGGATGACCCAAGGCAAACCCACCTAGCGCAGACGTATTTAAGACACTGGCCTTTCACACTTTAGTGTACATATTTAACCGGCGCGTCCGCCCAGTTGATTGAACACACAGCAGATACTGTGTGTAATATGCAGGCCTCTGCTCATTCAGAATTAACCTCATGACAAAGATTAATCTAATGTACTGGCCTGCTATGAACCACAGTAGAGGTATTGAATACAGAGGCCTGCTATATACCATGGCAGATTAATCTAATGTACTGGCCTGCTATGAACCACAGTGGATTTACCCAATAGAGAGGCCTGCTGTATACCATGGCAGATTAATCTAATGTACCAGCCCGCTATGTACCACAGAAGATGTGTTAGGGGCGCCCTGTAGCGTAGTGGTTAAGGTAAATGACTGGGACATGCAAGGTCAGTGGTTCTCATCCCGGTGTAGCCACAGTAAGATCCGCACAGCTGTTGGGCCCTTGAGCAAGGCCCTTAACCCTGCATTGCTCCAGGGGAGGGTTGTCTCCTGCTTAGTCTAATCAACTGTACGTCACTCTGGATAATTAATGTAATGTAATGTATTAAATACAGAGGCCCATAATGCACCACAGTAGATACAGAGCCCCATAACGCACCACAGTAGATACAGAGGCCCATAATGCACCACAGTCGATACAGAGGCCCATAATGCACCGTGGCAGAGTTACCCCTCACACAGCGCTGTGGGCAGGGGGCGGTCTGTACCTCGCAGCCGCAGAAGTCCTGCAGGAAGCTGGCGAAGCTCTGGACCACGGCGAGGTGCTTGGGCCCGTCCCGGCTGGAGTAGCAGATGAAGACCTTGGGGCGGGGCCAGGGCCTGTCTGCGTTCAGCGCCGTGGTGTGAGAGGAGGACTCGGAGCTCTCCTCGTCCAGGTGGGAGTAGATGTTCTCTGCGCACGGCGTCACGGACACGGGAGGGGGGGGGCGTGGAAGCATCGTGTTAAAAGAGAGTGAGTGTATCAGTGAGTGTGTGAGTGAGTGAGTGTGTGTACGTGTGAGTGTATGAGTGGAGTGTGTGAGTGAGTGCGTGTACGTGTGAGTGTATGAGTGAGTGTGTGAGTGAGTGCGTGTACGTGTGAGTGTATGAGTGAGTGTGTGAGTGAGTGAGTGTGTGTACGTGTGAGTGTATGAGTGGAGTGTGGGAGAGAGTGAGTGAGTGAGTGCGTGTACGTGTGAGTGTATGAGTGAGTGCGTGTACGTGTGAGTGTATGAGTGGAGTGTGTGAGTGAGTGAGTGTGTGTACGTGTGAGTGTATGAGTGTGTGTACATTAGACAAATGTACTTTTTTCAGATGAAAAACCTGGAATATGACAAAGATGTACTGTAAAGCGTGATCTCATGACTGAGCTGCTGCAGTGGTGACAGACAGACGGGCGGAGGTGAGGCGGAGGTGAGGCGGAAGGCGCAGCGCGGCGGGACTCACCCTGCTGTTTCTTGCGGCACATGACGGTGAAGAGCGTGGCGAAGGCGGACATGATGACCAGGGGAACGGTGATGGCCATGGCCCGGATCGGCCCCGCCCACAGGGAGTGCACTGCGCCAGAGAGACAGCAGATCACTCAAAATGCAGGAGCAATGCACGGCAGACGGCCAATCACACAACAGGTGCCGATTCACACAACACAACAGGTGCCTAATCGCACAACTGATGCCTAATCACACAACTGATGCCTAATCACACAACACAAGAAAGAGGTGCCTAATCACGCAACACAACAGGTGCCTAATCACACAACTGATGCCTAATCACGCAACAGGTGCCTAATCGCGCACCTGATTCCTAATCACGCAACACAAGAAAGAGGTGCCTAATCAAGCAACACAAGAGGTGCCTAATCACACAACTGTACACAGCTGGACACAGCTGGACACTCGACAGCCAGAACAAAATAATGTTTGTAAAACTAAATTAACTGACAATAGTAATAACAACGATAAAACGCACTGCGAGAGTGACACAGCAAGCACAACTCTGGGGCCAAGGAGTTCACAGCGAGGCGCACCGAACAACTCAACATTCAGGAATAACAGGCAACGGCAACCGAACGCGTCCTCAAACTCACCGTGCGGTTCACACAGTGCAGCTCGACGTCTTGACAATCCGCAGAAAGCCTGCTTCCTGAGATCTAAATCACCGTGCCAGTACAGAGTAGAGCCTGGCGGCCATTTTAGGGTCGAGTACGAGGGGTTTACCTTGGCTCACGTGGTACTGGGCCTGTCTCCGCGTGGTGTTGATGTCGTCTCGGAGCTGGGCGTACAGGTAAACATATGAGTGCGTACATTCTCGCACACTGACGTGTCAACAACTATTTTTTTTTAATCAAACAGGAAAACAGGAGAATGTACCTTTTTCTAAGCATGAGAACAAATTCTCAAAAATAGCTACCCATAATTTCTTACGTCAATAACTGCACAGAGGCGTACTGTGTGTGTCACTTTATGTGTCAAGCTAATGCAGGGGTGCGCAACTCCAGTCCCCGAGGGCCGGTCTGCGTACTGGTTTTTGTTCCAACCGATTGCCTTGTTTTGCAAATTTGCTGACAGCTCTATAAATTACCCTGGTTCAAGCCCGTACTTGAGCACAGTAAAATCATTCAGATACACTTGCAGTCTTGCAGCTGTAGCCGGTACTCGTACACACGTCAGATAAGATACGATTGAGTCAATTAAATAATTAAGACCAGAAGTTGCCACAAAATCCTGAAACGGATCGGCCTTTGTTGTGTCACTCACTGAATCCGTGGTAGCATAACCTATTCTCATACCTACACTCTACCCATTTGTCATAATGAACATTAACATTTATGAATGTTTACACAGTACTTAAGAATGAGATTTAGCTCTCTCACGGTGGGCCAAAAATATATATATTTGTACAATAATCAGAACAATCCCATAATTCCCGGGGCAGGGTGTCCTCACCTCGATGATGTAGGTCCCTGGCGTTACGTCCGGGAGAGAACATGTTGTTCTGTAAGAGCTGGGCTCCTGGAGGCAGAGAACATGCTTAACATACAGACACCCCGTTTAAAATGTCAAATTATTCATTGTTCATTACGAGAAAGAACAATGAACAGTGTGATATTTAATTGTGTTCAACCGCTCATAAGAACCAGGCCGTGGTGTAAACGTACGGGCACTGTTTGACCTTCATTAGGCCACGCTGAGCCGAAACAACGACACAATTAAACACAATTAAACACAATTAAACACAGCAATGCAGTACGGGTCTGCGCCAAGCCTGCTGCTGGAGGGGAGAGCACTTTTCTCCTCATCCCTTGGAGGAAGTTGTAATTGTCCTGAATTTGCAGTTCAAGACCGAGCAGCACCCACAAAACCTTTTATTTTTGAAGCACCCCTAATCCTTCTGGCATCCCCCATTCCTCATTGATTATTCCGGTCGGAAAAAGATGGGAAGTCCGTATTCTGAATCAAGCATAATTAAAGCAAAAATTTCAATCTAGAATTGAGTAGCAACATTATAAAATACAAGAATCAGATTTCTTTTCTTTTTTTTTTAGGCATGAGGCCAGATAATTTTGTTTAGTTTTTCTGTGGCCTTGCTCAGCTGTACTTTGCCCTTTAAAACCCATGGTTCAGATACACATTTCCTTTATATTATTGGATATGGTACGCGCTGACGATGTCATCATGCACACAGTATTCTGGATATTGTTTGCACCATGAAACACAAAGGTCACCGATATTCATGTATACAAGGCCATCACAGTATCTCAAACAAAACAGTTGAAGGATACATCTGAACCACTAACTATACTGTTTGTACGCAATGTTCACTTAACCAAGATTAGTATCTACATTAGTATTTTTTACATATGCAAAATAGCATGTTACAAACAAGTGCTCTCATCATTTTTCAGTATGTTCTCAGAAATCGTATTTAAAGTCCACTGATACGATGCTTTCTTTTGTCCAGAAATGACATTACATTACATTAATGGCATTTGGCAGACGCTCATGACCTTCCAAACAGAGACACAACAGAGAGACGGAAAACTGCACACTTTTTGGGTTCACCATGACAGTAAGGCTAAGAGAGTGAACTACAATCCTATACAGTCTTACTTGCATTTAACTCTCTCTCTCAATTAAGTTTCGGTTGAATTGTTTATTAATATTGCTTTTTAGTTATGTGGACTGATGCAAAACAATGTACACACTTGGTATTCAAAATTTGTATTCTGGTTCCAAGTTGGCATAGCTACTTCCATTTAACGTTTAATGGTCTGGGAATGTTGTTAGCTATGTTCACACAATTACAGTAAAGTCTCTGTACTTTAAAATAATGAACTTATCCAGTTAATTTTTCCAAATTTCTTTGCCGTTTTCCTGCAAAGCGTCTTTGTGACAATCTCACCGACAATCTGTATGAAGCACTACACAGATAAAACTGAATGGAATGCAGTCGCCTCCTCAAGTAACGTGATTGGCTCAGGAGGTAAGAGCAGTCTCTGGCAGTCGGGAGGGTTGCCGGTTCGATCCCAGCCTAGGTGTGTCGAAGTCTCCCTGACCAAGACACCTAACCCACAATTGCTCCTGACGAGCTGGTTGGTGCCTTGCATGGCAGCCAATTGCCATCGGTGAGTGTGTGAATGGGTGAATGAGAAGCATCATTGTGGTGGCCTGTAGTGTAGTGGTTAGGGCACATGACTGGGACCCGCAAGGTCATCGGTTCGATCCCCGGTGTAGCCACAATAAGATCCGCACAGCCGTTGGGCCCTTGAGCAAGGCCCTTAACCCTGCATTGCTTCAGAGGAGGACTGTCTCCTGCTTAGTCTAATAAACTGTACGTCACTCTGGATAAGAGCGTCTGCCAAATGCCATTAATTTAATGTACTTAATGCCATTTACCATGTACCAATATAAGGGACTACACCGGGGGGATTTGTGGGATGGTTAGACCTCTTGGGGATGACCTTACCGGCTTGCAGCACTTGAGCCTGAAGGAGCTCTCCTGCCGGAGTTTGTAGTACAGGTAGTAGGTGGAGAAGCCGAACGTGGCCGGGGCGTGGTCGAACGCCACCTGCAGGCTGGAGCCCAGCTGGGAGATGTTCAGGCTCTTGGGCTTCCAGACTAAATGACAGGTAGAAAAAAAAAAAAAAGAAAAAAAAAAAAAAAAGAGCAACGTATTACAGCTCTGTCAGATCCATCCAGGAAGATACAGGCACACAGAACAGTCATTAGACTCATTAGACTCCACTAACCCCCCATCCAGGAGTTTCCACTAATCTGGCACAGGCTCTACTGCAGTTTAAATCGCTTGGAACACCACCTCCAATGTGATGCCGACCTTAGATGCTTTTTCCTCCTAAGTAGCAACTCTCCATTAGGTTATTATCAAAGCACCAGAATAATCACTTCTGTTATGGACTTCTGTCATCAGTGTTAACCTGTTCGAGCTCACAGTGACGTGATTACGCGACAGAAATAGAGCGATAGTTTAGAACATTTAATCCACAAACCTCAAATACTGTGCACAGTGTAACAGAATATAGGACCCTTTTCATCAAGAGGGTGGACTTGTCTGAATTAATCTCTTCCTCAAGGGCATGTAGCAGTCAGACACAAGATGGCTGTAAAAGATGGTTCACATTTCCCCCCCAAGAATCAAAAGCAGAAACTCACATGGTTTGCAGACCAGATTATCTGGGCTCAGCAGGACTTCACAGGCTGGAAAACACCATAAAACAGACATGGGGCTGCTTCTCTCAGCTACACACCATTTCAGATAAATCAGCACTCTCTTTAATCTGTCGCATTATTTATTGTTTTTGTTCTGAAGGGACAGGGCAAAACAAAAAAGTAAACACAGAGCAAAGATGAAAAAGAAAGTAACGTTCAAAAGTAAGAAAATAAATTGGCTCCATCCACTCATACTGGTCTTAAGTTAATTTGTTCAATTGATTTGTTGAATTTCAATTCATTTCAGTGACTGGAGTTAAATGAATTGGAAAGGCCTGACTGATGCCAGCTGAAAATGCTGCCCGCTTAGCATTTTACTGAATAACACACAGACACACTGGCACTCATAAGGAGGAAGGAGGAACAGCAGAGGGGTCTGGTTGTGGCGTGTTTGTGTGTGATGTCTGAGGGGTCTGGTTGTTACGTTACATTACATTACATTAACGGCATTTGGCAGACGCTCTTATCCAGAGCGACGTACAGTTGATTAGACTAAAGCAGGAGACAATCCTCCCCTGGAGCAATGCAGGGTTAAGGGCCTTGCTCAAGAGCCCAACGGCTGTGCAGATCTTATTGTGGCTACACTGGGGATCAAACCACCGACCCTGCGGGTCCCAGTCGTGTACCTTAACCAGTAAGCTACAGGCCGCCCTTTGGCATTTTATTGTCTAACAGACAGACACACTGGCACTCATAAGAAGGAAGGAGAAACAGCAGAGAGGGGTCTGGCTGTAGCGTGTCCGTGTGCGAGGTATATAGCGCCTTACTGTTGGTACGGAGGAAAGACGGGGGGAAGTAGCTCTCGTTCATGAAGGTGGGGAACGGAACGATCCGGATCATATAGTCCGTCTCGAAGTCTAATCCGGGAAAGGGCTGGGAGCTCATTTTCTGTCCGGGCAACAAGAGGCAGTGACATCATTTATTTTCCCAACACACAGAGACAAGATCCAGTGACATCACAACAGCCTGTGACATCACAACAGGCAGTGACATCACACCAGCCAGTGACATCATTAGACTCATGGATATTACAAGAGTCAGGGACATCGTTTCCCTTCAAAGGTCAACCCTCTCACAGCAACACCAGAGCCATGCTTTCACATTTCCCTTTCACAATCTACTCATATATAGATATGTGGGACATTTTTATTATTAGTTTCCATGAATTACAGGGAAACATGTTTTTGCTATTGGCAGTAGTACATCTTCTGCAAATTAACTGAAACAAGCATACACCTGGATTTCAATTGGCAGCCGTCTTCGTAAACCATTTCACCCGTACATTCGACGCATTCTTGATTACATACACATAATATCCACATATTTCAGAGTGAAAAGAGGGTTGGTGTCATTACCACGTTCCTGAAGGAGAAGTTGAGCTGTCGCGGATCCTTCAGCACCATGTGCTGACACTGCTTCCCCTCCGGACTCTTATCCTCCAGGTACACTCTGAACCCCCGCACGTGCTCAATGCCTGCAGAGAAACGCCACCCTGTTACAGCTTATACACACACACACACACACACACCCTGTTACAGCTCATACACACACACACACACACACACACACACACACACACACACACACACACACACCCTGTTACAGCTCATACACACACACACACACACACACACACCGTTACAGCTTATACACACACACACACACACACACACACACCGTTACAGCTTATACACACACACACACACACACACACACACACACACACCCTGTTACAGCTCATACACACACACACACACACACACACACACACACCCTGTTACAGCTTATATACACACACACACACACACACACACACACACACACACACACACACACACACACCGTTACAGCTCATACACACACACACACTGTTACAGCTTATACACACACACACACACACACACCCTGTTACAGCTCATACACACACACACACACACTGTTACAGCTTATACACACACACACACACACACACCCTGTTACAGCTTATACACACACACACACACACACACACATACACACACACCCTGTTACAGCTCATACATACACAGACACACACACACACCCTGTTACAGCTCATACACACACAACCCTGTTATAGCTCATACACACACACAACCCTGTTACAGCTCATACATACACAGACACACACACACACCCTGTTACAGCACACACACACACACACCCTGTTACAGCTCATACACACACACACACACACACACACACACACACACCCTGTTACAGCACACACACACACACACACACACACACACACACACACACACACCCTGTTACAGCTTATACACACACACACACACACACACACACCCTGTTACAGCACATACATACACACACACACACATATACACACACACCCTGTTACAGCTCATACATACACAGACACACACACACACCCTGTTACAGCACATACATACATACACACACACACACACACACACCCTGTTACAGCTCATACACACACACAACCCTGTTACAGCACACACACACACCCTGTTACAGCTCATACACACACACACACACCCTGTTACAGCTCATACACACACACAACCCTGTTATAGCTCATACACACACACAACCCTGTTATAGCTCATACACACACACACACAATCATGTGCATGCGCACATCCACCCACAGTGTAGAACACCTGGCAGATTAGCTTCCAAACCAAACAATGGAAGAAGAAAACACTGGCACGACATAGGCACAACTCATCTGCAGACTTTAAAAACCGATAACAAACTTCAGATATCAAACTGCCCCCCCCCCCAACACTGTTTACATTCCCCACCCCCATGCCCTGTGTGTCTCCGTGCGGGCTGGGTGAGACTGAGGGTGTGTGTCTCCGTGCGGGCTGTGTGAGACTGAGTGTGTGTGTCTCCGTGCGGGCTGTGTGAGACTGAGGGTGTGTGTCTCCGTGCGGGCTGTGTGAGACTGAGGCTGTGTGAGACTGAGGCTGTGTGAGACTGAGGCTGTGTGAGACTGAGTGTGTGTGAGACGGAGGGTGTGTGTCTCCGTGCGGGCTGTGTGAGACTGAGGGTGTGTGAGACTGAGGCTGTGTGAGACTGAGGGTGTGTGAGACTGAAGGTGTGTGAGACTGAGGGTGTGTGTCTCCGTGCGGGCTGTGTGAGACTGAGGGTGTGTGAGACTGAGGGTGTGTGTCTCCGTGCGGGCTGTGTGAGACTGAGGGTGTGTGAGACTGAGGGTGTGTGTCTCCGTGCGGGCTGTGTGAGACTGAGGGTGTGTGTCTCCGTGCGGGCTGTGTGAGACTGAGGGTGTGTGAGACTGAGGGTGTGTGAGACTGAGGGTGTGTGAGACTGAGGCTGTGTGAGACTGAGGGTGTGTGAGACTGAAGGTGTGTGAGACTGAGGCTGTGTGAGACGGAGGGTGTGTGAGACTGAGGCTGTGTGAGACGGAGGGTGTGTGAGACGGAGGGTGTGTGAGACTGAGGCTGTGTGAGACTGAGGCTGTGTGTGACTGAGGGTGTGTGAGACGGAGGCTGTGTGAGACGGAGGGTGTGTGAGACTGAAGGTGTGTGAGACTGAAGGTGTGTGAGACTGAAGGTGTGTGAGACTGAAGGTGTGTGAGACGGAGGCTGTGTGAGACGGAGGGTGTGTGAGACTGAAGGTGTGTGAGACTGAGGCTGTGTGAGACTGAGGGTGTGTGAGACTGAGGGTGTGTGAGACTGAGTGTGTGTGAGACTGAGTGTGTGTGAGACTGAGTGTGTGTGAGACGGAGGGTGTGTGTCTCCGTGCGGGCTGTGTGAGACTGAGGGTGTGTGTCTCCGTGCGGGCTGTGTGAGACTGAGGGTGTGTGTCTCCATGCGGGCTGTGTGAGACTGAGGGTGTGTGTCTCCGTGCGGGCTGTGTGAGACTGAGGCTGTGTGAGACGGAGGGTGTGTGTCTCCGTGCGGGCTGTGTGAGACTGAGGGCTGGCAGGGGAGGGAGCTGGCTCACAGACCCGAGCACAGGGGAGGGAGACAAACCTGCATGCCAGCACCTCCCTCACCCCTCAGAGAGGGCCAACACACCGCCCTTTAATTACACTTCTGCCTTATCAATTATACCCACACGCTCACACACAAAACAATGCACAACCACATACACCACACACATACATACATATACAAACACATGCATACCCACACACACACAAAACAACGCACAGCCACATACACCAAACAAACATGGATACACACACACAAAACAATGCACAACCATATACACAGCACAAACGTACACACACAGAGACGTACACAATCTCACAATCTCACACAACAATGCACAACCATATACACAACTCACACTCTTTTGCACACGCGCGCACACACACACACACACACACACACACACACACACACACACACACACACACACACACACACACACACACACACAGCGCGGTTCCCGTCGCAGCAGTAAGGACAGGTCTGAAAGGGGCTCCTCTCTTTAGAGGGTGTAACTCCACACCTCCGTCGCCCTGGCGATCCTATCAGCCCCCCCCCCCTCACAGGAGACACAGGGGAGAGAGAGAGAGAGAGAGCGCGAGAGAGAGAGAGAGAGAGAGAGAGAGAGAGAGAACGGCCAGGGGGGGGGGAAAAGCTGCCTGACTGGTTACGCTCCCTCCGCTGCCAGCCTCCTGGGGAACTCTATCCGCGCGCAGACAGAGAGACAGAGAGACAGAAAGAGCCCGGCCTGCTCTCGGAGTGCGGAGCGTGCTTCCACAGACGGGCTCTTATGGGCATACCTCCACCTGAGCGGATTAACCCCCCGCCTCACACAACAGGGCCCATTGTGCCGGGGCCCCACCGGGGCCTCACGTTACCACCTTCAATGGGGCCCTGGCGTACGGAAGCCAGGGGCATCTCTTCCCCCACCCCTCTCTCCCTCTCCCTCTCCCTCTCCCTCCCTTCCCCCCCCTCCCTCTCTTCCCCTTCTTTCTTTTTTCTGCCTCTTTCCACCTCTCCCCCTCTCGCTCTCGCACGCATTCCTTCACAAGACATCAGAGGGGCCGTAATGTGTGGTCTCTCTCTCTCTCTCCCCCTTCATTTCTCGATCCCTCTCCATCTCTCTCTCTCTGGCCCCCTTTCCTTCTCTCTATCTCTCTCCCTCCGTCTCTCTCTCCCTCTCTGTCCCCCTTTTCTTTCTCTATGTCTCTCGGTCTCTCTCAGGGGCATTAGAGGTAGTGTCGGGGCATGAGAATGACCATATTCTGGGCATCGGGATGGGTGGTGCAGCAGCCTGAGGCTTTGATCGGGGCAGCTAGCATGAGGGGGCGTTGAAGAGGGCAGTGCTACTCCCCCCCCCAAATCTCCCTCCTCCGTACCGCGCTCCGATACACCTGCAATTAATCAGGCCCTTGTGTACGCTTGTCACGCAAGAGCGCACAAGTTCAGCCGCCACCAAAACAAACCCGCCAAACTGGGTCTGAGGAGGAAAAGTGCAAGAGCCGCGTTTACTGGGAAAACAGGAAAACTGTTTACTGACTGCAGCCACGAGCACAGACACACACACACACACACACACACACACAGACAGACACAAGCACACACACACACATATACCCACACACACAGAGGCACAAGCACACACACAAGTGAACACAGAGACACACACACACACACACACACACAGACACAAGCACACACAGACACAAGCACACAGACACACACAAGCACACACAGACAGACAGACAGACAGACACAAGCACACACACACGCATATACCCACACACAGAGACACAAGAACACACACAAGCGAACACAGAGACACACACAGACACAAGCACACACACACACACACACAGAGACACAAGCACACACACACAAAGAGACACAAGCACACACACACAAAGAGACACAAGCAAGCACACACACACACACACACACACACACACACACAGACACAAGCACATACACACAAGCTAACACAGAGACACACACAGACACGGAGGGGCGTGTTTTAAGTGTGCACAGATGCGCACACCAGGTGCTCATGAATCCCCAAACATTAAACACGGGGTTGTGGTGACCCACTTCCCCTCTGAAATGCAGGCACAGGGAGTCGTCTTACACTCAAACTGCAGGCTATAGGGGAGCCTCTAGGGCTGTAGCTCCTGTGTGCCGTTCTCGATACGAGTATCCTCATGCACACAGGCCCTGCCTCAGCATGGCAGAGTTAAGCCCGCTTGTGTCTCTATGTGTCTCTTGTGTCTCTATGTGTGTGTGTGCTTGTGTCTCTGTGTGTGTGTGTGTGTGTGTGTGCTTGTGTCTGTGTGTGTGTGTGTGTAACAGGGTGGTGTAGGGGGTGGTATAGCAGGGGGGTGTAGGGGGTACAGGGGGTGGTGTAGGGGGTACAGAGGGTGGTGTAGGGGGTACAGGAGGTGGTGTAGCAGGGTGGTGTAGGGGGGTGAGACTCAGTGTAGCAGGGGGGTGTAGCAGGGTGGTGTAGGGGGTACAGGGGGTGGTGTAGGAGGGTGGTGTAGGGGGTACAGTACCCAGTGGGCTGGGCATCCAGTGCACCACCACGGCCGCCTGGTCCTCACACGCCAGGTGGCTGAAGGTGACGTTGCTGACTTCATGGATGGCGTGCTTCCCCAACGGGTTCCAGTTCAGCGTGCAGTCTGAGAGAGGGAGAGAGAGACAGAGAGGGAGAGAGGGAGAGAGAGAGAGAGAGAGAGAGAGAGAGAGAGGGAGAGGGAGAGGGAGAGGGAGAGGGAGAGGGAGAGGGAGAGGGAGAGGGAGAGGGAGAGAGGGAGAGGGAGGGACAAACAGAGGGAGGGAGAGAGAGAGAAAGGGAGAGAGGGAGAGAGGGACAAACAGAGGGAGGGAGAGAGAGAGAAAGTGAGGGGGTGAGAACAGAGGAAATGAGTGTGCCAGGGTGAGAGAGTGAGGGAAAGAGACAGATGAATGCAGGGGGACACAGAGACAGGGAGACAGACGGGGAGATGAATGGAGAGGGACACAGAGACAGAGGGAGGGTTAACGTTAACCCCAAACTGCTCGCATACCAAGCACCAGCAGTGCTTTCACAGGGTGTTGGGGAGGGAGGGCTCTGGGTTTTTTTGTTTTTTTTAAACAGTAACTGTTACAAGAGAACACAGCTCTGCACAAAGGCCGGTCTTGTTGGGCTCTCGTCAGGTAGGGGACGAGCAGCAGCCAGTCACGGTCCGCCGGGCCCCCGCCCGCCTCCTCCCCCCCCCCCCCCCCGGGCGCTGAACAGCGGCCATTGTGATGCTAAACCAGCCGCCATTCAGCGGAACCGTTCCCTCTGACAGTCACAGACAATGGCGGCTGACTGCTGGGAAAATCAGGATTAGCGTCAGGAGAAAATTTGACTTTCCCCGAGGAAAAAAAAAAATTGCCAGGCGAGAACGTGGTGGTGGGGGGGTGGGGGGGGGGAGTGGGGTAAAGGGGGAAACTTCATTGGGGCCATTTCATGCCAAAGTCTATTCATTCAACCGCCGGCTTAAAGAGTTTAGGAGATGCTTCCCGATCGTTGAGTCACTAAAATAATTAAGAAAAACCCTTACTGTCGGTGCGGAACGTGACCCCGGCCTTCCGCCCACTGCCGTCAGAACTGGACAGGAGACCCTAGAGAGAGAGAAAGAGAGAAAGAGAGAAAGGAAAGCCACTTCAGTAACCAAGCCCAACAGTGACTGTGACTGTTCTTCTGAATCAGTGACCAGGCACAACAGTAAATGGTAAATCATTGGCATTCACATAGCACCTTTATCCAAAGCGCAGTACAATTGATGCTTCTCATTCACCCATTCATTCATACACACTCTCGCACACCGACGGCGATTGGCTGCCACGCAAGGCGCCGACCAGCTCGTCAGGAGCGTTTAAGCTAAGGTACACTCTTCGACACACCCAGGGCAGGATCGAAACCGGCAACCCTCCGACTGACAGATGACTGCTCACACCACCAGAGGCAATGTCACCCCTGTTGCTCAAATTGTCCTGGGCAGGGGCCACAGCTCGGCAGAGGGGGGCAGGGGCCACAGCTCAGCAGAGGGGGGCAGGGGCCACAGCTCGGCAGAGGGGAGCACTGGCCAGCAACAGAGACCGCTCCCCCCACATTACACGGCTGCAGCTAAACCCACCGGCCCCCCCCCTCCCCCCCCTCCACCCCTCCACCCCTCCACCCCTCCACCCCTCCAAGCCTCCGTCAGCCCACCACTCCAGAAGGGGCCAGGGAAACCCAGCGGGGATAGAAGGAATGGCCAAAAACCTGGGGGCGGGCAATGGGGGTCGGTTACGAAAACCTGCCGGGCCCTTCGCAGAAGGTGGACGTTAGACACGCTTCTCAGGGACAGAGGGAGAACAGGGGCCGAGGAGGAGAACGCCGAGCGTGGAGCAACAGTGGGGGTGACCCCCGACAGGGACAGCGGTCTGGGGGGGGAGGGGAGTCCGAGCCTGGGGGGGTGGAAGGTCACCGCAGGGGCCCCCGCGGCCAGGCCGACTCCCTTACCCATAATCCCATCACTCCTATCCCACAATCCCTCACTGAATACAGGAGGGGGTGCAAGTGACCTCCATGGACCGGATGCTGCACGGTTAACCATCAGGCCTCTCAGCCAAGCCTAAAAGAAGAGCGGCCTGGAATCAATCCGCATTTTCTCCTTAAAGCCGCAACAGGTAAGAGTTTTGTGTTAAAACATTGTTATAAGACCATTGTGGATCCCTTCCTATCGTTGAAAAAGCCTGACTGACAGGTTGACTCACCCTCTGCCTGTGTTTACGGTCCTTAAATTCGGGTTTCAAAATCTGCAGTTGACGGCCCGACACAAAACATCGTATGGCAGTACAATAAATCGAGCTCACTGGTTGAAAATTGGTTCCGATTGCCACAGCCAATACAGTATTAAGAAGAACATGACCGTGCGCGGGGCCCAGGCACGCTGAACTCATCAGGTGTATTCAGGAACAGCGCCGTGTCTGCCGGGAGCCGAACGCAGGAATGTGCAGCACGAGGAGAATTCCTTCGGTGGCTCTTTTCCAAAAGGCAGGCTGCAGCTCCCGGCCGGGTTGGTCCCGGAGTTCCCGTCTCCCTGGAAACCACACCACAGGCCCGCTTCTCCCAAACTCGCTTTGTGAAATATGTCAGCAGACGATCCCAACTGCCTTTCTGTATTTCAGCAATCTGTGTTTGTCATCTGTACTCTGCTGATCCGGTCTGTATACTCATTCACGGCTACAATGGCCTCTGATCACCAATTACTGGAACTCTTTATGATGAGGATGACGATGTGAGCATCCACACCGACCAACGATAACGCTTTCGCAGGTAGTCTCTCGGCTCTGTCGTCTGCCAACTTGTACGTGGCGCCCTGTAAATTTGGAGGGATTTTGATTGGCTGTCAGCGTTTTATTGTGTGTTTATATGGCCGTGAGGCTGGTTTAACTGCAAGACGTCACCGTAAAACACTACAGGGACAGTGATTACAAAGTGTGGCTGTTTTAGTTAGGAGCCGCGTAAAAGCAACGTTAACTAAACTCGGTGACGAAAGTGGAAAAAGTGTAAACGGCCTATTAAACGACCAATGTACACAAGTGAGATACCTAAACGTTCAGTCATGAACTGTTTACGGGCCCTTTCACATGGGTTCTAAATGCAATATATTGTATAAACAAACATGCTTACATGTATGTTCACCATAACAACCTACTCGAACAGCAGCAGTGCCCCACCACGCACACAAGTACACACACAAAACGAGGCTATCTGGGGTATTTTGGGTAAATACCGCAACACATGAACCAGCACAGCTTCGACTCCCTGAACCCCGCGGCTCCGCGGTGCAGTGGCTCGCCAAACCACGTCCGCACCGGAAACGCCACTCCGCGGATTAGCAGCCTCAAATCAAGAGCAAACGAACGAATCGCACTTAACGCGAGCTAGACAAATGCACGGAATGCACACAGACGTACGACATTTGCTTCAAGCCTCAACGATTTATGGAGGCTAAAACAAGGAAGCATAAATGTCCGCTTCCCCCTACGGAGGAGTGCTGATGAGCTAACCCCCCTCTGTAGCCCCCTAGCCCCTAGCTCTCAGCCCCCCCGCCCCCCCGCCCCCAGCCAGATGTGTGCATCTGAAGCGAGGCAAGGAGAGGAGGACCACCATGGTACGGTCATGGGGGACCCCGAATTCTGAGGCTACCACCATTCTCACTCGCATTTTTCCCCCCTCGGGATACCTGGACGTGGAGAAAACCCACACAAATCCATCAATGTGTTTTTCTCCCCTATTCCTCTCTCCTCTGTTCAAGAGTGCCTTACCAGCACCCAGCCGTGTCCACACGTATCCTCTGTCAAACGTTGCGTGCCAAACGGCACAAAAAAAACTAAAGTGCTGAAAATCAGGGGGTTCTTCGCCGTGACATACTTAGTGAGTCAGACATTGCTAGAGGCCTTCATTAAAAAACGGGGGAGGGTTTTTCGTCCTTAAAGCAGGCCGTGTTTACGGGCTTCAGGGAGGCGGAAGGGGCCCGTCACCTGTGGGCTAATTGAGCGGCTGGACGAGGCGTGAGTGTAACGGGGGCCCAGGAGGGCCCCAGGAGGGCCGGCGTCGGGGCACACAGCGGGGGCCTCCCGCAGGTCGGAGCGCAGAGACGTGCGCAGCCGTCCCGACCTCCGCCCCAACGCCACACCTGAAACTAATCACCGGGCCCCCGGCCCCCGGCCCCCAGCCTCACACCTCCACAGCCGACCTGTGTGCTGGGGGCCCCCTCACAACACGCCCAGCGACACCCTTTTCAAAGAGACGCCCCCACATTTAACGGCACCCCCCCACCACCACCACCACCACCTCCCCAAAAGACAGGAGCCTTCTCTTTGGTCCTGAGGGAGGAGGGGGGCTGAAGAGGGGATTTTGGAGGTGTTACGGAGGCACTCCTACCATGGTCCTCCTCGTTTAAGAGGCGTTGAAAGGCCTCTGCAGCCAAACCGCATCTTTACAGCTTTGAAGGGGACAGTTAGAAGTCAGAGCTGAGGGGGGGGGAGGTGGGGGGGGGGCGTGTGGTTGGGCAGGTTGGGCTGTAGACACAGGGTTGGGGGTTCATAAACTAGCTGCTTCCCATGTGAGCCGAACGAGCCAAAATGTTGCCCAAGAGGTAAAAAAGAAAAAGAAAAAGAGGTCAGCTGACGGTCAGTTATCCACACGTCTTAACGTTTCCCTCCAAAACTCCAGAGCTCTTAATAGGCCAAAATTAAGAGGGGCCTGGAGAGACGCATACCTGCCCCGGGCCACGGCGAGACGGTCCAGAAACAGACGGCCCCCTCCCGGCCCCTTTTCCCAAGGACAGGAACGGATCGGACCCCCCCCCCCCCTCGCAGCGGGTTCCCAGCCCTCCATTGGCTGAAACGGGCCGTCACACTGCAACCGTCCCATCCCCCCTCAGCGAGAAACTAAAAGCGGCAAAGCGGTTTTTTTTCTTCTTTTTTTCTCTGTAACACGCTCCAAATTCACACTGTGCTCATCGCTGCGGGCAACGCAAGCTGTGACACGAGAACAGAGCGAGCGACCGGAGAACAGGACCGGGGAACAGGACCGGGGAACAGGACCGGGGATCAGGACCGGGGAACAGGACCGGGGAACAGGACCGGGGAACAGGACCGGGGAACAGGACCGGAGAACAGGACCGGGGATCAGGACCGGAGAACAGGACCGGGGATCAGGACCGGGGAACAGGACCGGAGAACAGGACCGGAGAACAGGACCGGGGATCAGGACCGGGGATCAGGACCGGGGATCAGGACCGGGGAACAGGACCTCACACAGCCAGCTGTGTATGCGCACGAGCCCGCTCTCTCCCCGATCAAAAGCCAGTCCGTCTGCCGCAACCCCCCACGATTAAACACCCGTCTGTTCCATACGAATATTATACTCTCCATTCCCCACCCCCCACCCCCCTTTGAACAGACTACTACGGTTTCTAACGTTCCGTCGTTAAGATTGTGTATTGACTATCGGCTGTGACCCTGACAACTTAGAACGAGGGTCTGTGCGTTGCCTGAACTTGCATGTACTGCATGTAGTTACGTGAATGGCTGGAGATATGAGCTGAATGCCTACATGCAGATGTAAATACAGAGTAAAAATCAGTGCGGGATACAGCCTCTGTACCCAGTGCGTGTGAAGGGCGCAGCCTCTGTACCCAGGCTGGTGCAGGGGTTGACTGGAGGGCTCTTCTTCCTCCCTTCGGTGCAAACCAGGCCCGCCTGAAAACCAGGTGTTCGGTCTCCGCTCGGAATAATAACAGTAATTATATTGTCTCGGAGACGGGCTCTCCTCGCTCCACAGACTCCAGGGCTTTCCCCGCCAGGCCTCGCAAACCTCTGAAGTGCCTCCTCGTCCGCTAGGAGCGCGTTCCTTTATCGCCTTACCGCCTCGGGGAGCATCTCCCACTCTGAATGAAAGCAAATGGCCGCCCCCAAACCCCCCCAGTAAAACACGCTTTTCTGCAGGACGCTGGAGTGAGGTGCCTTTGTCGACACGAGTTGACGGAGAAGGAAGCTTCATCGCGGTTTCTCCCTCGCTGGTTTTCAGCCCGCGTTGAAAAAGGTACTGGGATTAAAGGTTCCTCTGGCATCCAACCTCACACATGAAATTAATTTAACAAGAACACCGCCAGCTAAGTTACCAGTGCAGATGGTTCTCTTTAAATACCCCATTAGCTGCAGCCCATATGGAGACAGCTCCAAACAAACTGGCAGACCTTTAAAAAAAAAAAGAGGGGAACGGTTTGTTTGATCCCCACCCCGGCCCAGAGCCCCCCAGCCTCCCTCCCCTGCCCCTTAAATCTTCCAGAAGACAAAAACATACCTCCTCCAGAAAAAAGACAAAAACGGATGGGCCATCACTGGTTTTCTGGCTACAGTAGAGATCTTATTGACACTCATTACATTACATGTCCTTTGGCTGACACTTTTATCCAAAGCGACTTACAGTTGATTAGACTAAGCAGGAGACAATCCTCCCCTGGAGCAATGCAGGGTTAAGGGCCTTGCTCAAGGGCCCAAAGGCTGTGCGGATCTTATTGCGGCTACACCGGGGATCGAACCACCGACCTTGCGGGTCCACTCTTTAGGGGAAACGATTCAGTACAGTACATATATAGCTTGTCCTAGTGAGGGGTGGGGGTGGTAAAGCAGGGCAGGGGGGTGGGAGAGGGCAAAGCCTCATTCTGGCACCTAGTCGAAACACTCTCTAGCTTAATTAACCGGCAACATTCGCTGGGATGTGCCGAAAGTTCAATTACCAGCTAATTGACCCACACTCTGTTGGCAGTACGGTGACTAAAAAGCTAAAAAGCTAAAAAAAAAAAAAAAACATCACCCCCACCTCTGCCCTCCTTTCTCCATCACTCTACCCTCGTCTCTCTGGACCTAATTAGCCAATCAGAAGGGGGGGGGGGGGGAGAATCACAAGACCGAATATGGCAGAAATGTGGAGGGTGCGGTTTTGTTTAAAAAAGAGGAGGCGGATTAAAAGAAGAGAACGGCGCCCCCTCAGCTCGCCCCCAAACCAGCAGAGGTTAAAGGTGGGGCCCGGCGCGGTCTCTCTTGCGTGCGTTTGTGTTACCCGCGGTGATTAGGCCGGTACGAAGGCCTCTCCGCTCCGCTGCCCGCGTTTAGCTTCTCCCACCGAGACCGCGGAGGAGTGGGCAAGAAAGGAAAACAAACCCTCTCAAAATGACCCAATTTTCAGTGTTTGTTCTGGAAATTGCCAAGAATATTAAAACAACAGAGCGAGAGGTTCTGACCCGCGTACGAGACGCTCGTTTCCACAGCCCGAGAGAGCTGAATAATCACCAGATCAACCCAGGCACACACACTAGCTGAATAGTCACCAGATGAACCCAGACACACACTAGCTGAATAGTCACCAGATGAACCCAGGCACACACTAGCTGAATCATCACAAGATGAACCCAGGCACACATCATTGTAGAAATGACCTGGACCATGTTAAATCTGCACTGAAAACAATGGACAGGAAGCCATTTGTGACGCATGATGCACTCACTGAATTATCCCTGACAGAGAAAGATTCGCACAGAGAAGGGTTTGAGCCCAAACTATAATTTGGGGGAAGGGGGGGGGGGTTGTGGAAGCAAGGCACAGTGCCAATTTTCGGATAAGGCACAAACCTGCTATTAAGGCTCACACACACAGCCAGGTGTTCACTGGACACCTGAGACTTCGGAAGGAACCCTTTCTGTCGTTTAACAGCGATCAAAAGTGTCTTCAGGCATCGGTGTCCGTCGTCTCCACTGAATTAACGGCCCTTTGTGGTTCTAATACTCGCAGGTTCTCCTCCCGTAGTCCTTAACGGAGCTCCGTTTCCTGCTCTCTTCAGGCCCACTCCCCCTGAATCTCAGGTTGTTCCAACTTGGCGGGACCTGAAAGGACGGGGGGGAACTCGGAGAGGCACTCCGAGCCAGCGCCCCGAAACAGCCGGGCAGGAGGGTCACGTGACCCCTCTGAAGCGCAGCTGTGTCTAACCTCCCCGGTGCCACTGGCCGACTGCTTCTTCGTATGCTGTCCCCACGGCAACGTACCGCCCACACATTCAGAGCCAGAGTGTGACTTCCAATCAAGGACACGCAAGGACAGGCGTCCAGAGAACAGCAGCCCTCTCCACCTAACGCCAACTGCAGAAATTTACATTACATTATACTAACGGCATTTGGCTGACACTCTTATCCAGAGCGACGTACAGTTGATTAGACTAAGCAGGAGACAAACCCTCCCCCTGGAGCAACGCTGGGTTAAGGGGCCTTGCTCAAGGGCCCAACGGCTGTGCGGATCACACACAGAAATGTTCATACATTGGGAAAAAAAAATAGATAGACAGAAGTGTGTCAGATTAAAGGACTTTTCCCAGATTCAACCTCCCATAAAAGCCTCGAGCGCAGAACTCAGTCGGCCTCAAAGTACAGCTAGCCCATACTTTCCCACACGCCAGCTTTATTTACCCCGCGCTGTTCGGGGAGTGGTGTAGAATTACCCGGGGTGTGGCCGTGGCGGCAGCAGTGGCTTCTGCATTCCCAGAAGCGGTCAGAATCGGAGCAGATTGCAGGGCAGCAGAGGGACGCCCCGGCCGGGCCTGAAAACGAATCCCTCCAACAAAAAAAAAAAAAGCCTCATCAGGAAGCCAAGATGGACGCCAGCGATCCCGGGGACCGGCCCGGACAAGAGGAAGTGGAGCGCCTTTTTATTTTTTTCGGAACAAGGCCGGGCATGGTCGGAACCGCGCCCGCGGGCCATCCTGCACGCGGTTCTGATTACCTCCACATGTGTCTCCTGTTTCACCTCCCCGCAGGGAGATCTTTCCCGGGACAATTGCCTTGGTGTCCTTTTCTCTGGGTCCGTTAATGCTAATGAATCACTGCTCCCCCCCCACCCCCCTCCCCTCGCCCCGCTCCCCGCCCCCGTTCCCTGATTTTCTGGCAGGGTGGAGTGGGGCGGAGGGGCTGGGGGGGGGGCAGCTCAGTCCTGGGCAGAGGCCAGTACTCCTGTGCCATGCCACTGTGCAACCCCCCCCCCCCCCCTCAAACCGCTTTAAATCCCAAAACTAGAGGGACGGACCGCAACGAGGATTTAAAGGAACACTCCACCTGCCCTGGCATTACCCTCCCTCGAATGTACCCCATTTTGGACAGATATATTCTGAAGATAATACTCAAAGAGTTGCTTTTAGGCAAAAAAGTCCCTTTCATGTCCTTTCCCGGTACTGAGAAATCATAATTAGTCCAATTTTCAGGCAAGATTAATGTAATTACGAAGCAGTGCTCTCACTGACAGTCCACGGGACAGCGATACGGTTCTGGTGGTTTGGGTTTGGGCTCGCTGAACGCGTTGATGTACAGAAGCAGGAGCAGGCAGAGAAAGGCTTCTGGAATCCGATGATCTGGAGCTACCTTTCTCTCTCTAGTCTTTAGTCCCTCTAGAAATGAAATTCTGATTAAGGAAAATATTACAGTCTAGTATCTTTTTATAAAAACAACACAAACAATCAGAAACAAAAAACAAAAAACTGCACCAGCACATCAGGATTCAGTCAACATCTTCCAGATTTCTTATCAGATTCTCAACAGAGTTCCCATGACCAGTGCCCAGATATGTCCTCCCGTGTCTCAACCATACACAATGTGCAACAAAGACAGAAACTTTCTTTCTTTTTTTCTTTTTTTTTTCATTTTAAAAGAAACCGTTGCCTCCACAAGATCCCCAAGGAGGCCCACAGTTTATTCACTCTCGAGGCAGAAAACCGAAGCAGGTCCAGTTTTGTTGTTGTTGCTTTTGTTTTTGTGTCCACCCTCCAAAACCCCCCCCCCCGCCCAACCCAACACCGTCTCGCTCTGGGCAGAACACATGGCCTCAATGATAAAGGTATCGGCTTCCACAATCACCGCAATTACACTCGACTCAGACTAAGCCATTAAAAGTGATGCCAATTACAGACATCCTGGTGCTTGGAAATAATTTCAAACGAGAGTATATTTCTGAAAGGGCCTTTGATGGCTCCGAGAAGCCCCCCGTCAGACCGTCTGATGAACGAACGCGCGGGCGCAGGTGTGGAACACACCGTGCAGCGGGTCTTATTAAAACCAAGCCTGTCATTACACTCGCACACAAAACATAACAAACACAAAAAGCCCGCTAACTTAAACGGCCCTAAACAGCCCATAAAAAAAAAAAAAATTCCCCCCCCGAACGAAAATATTACACCTTAAAGCAAGAGATTAAGTTATGAAAGACATCAAGTAAAATCTTGTTACCGAAATGCCTCCGGGAAGCACAGGCCTGTGTTATTAATGGGAGAGGAGAGGCACAATAAAAAGGAGAGCGCAGACTATCGGTGGATGAGTCAGCCCTGTCTCTCGATTCTTCTCATTCTTTCCCCGAATCGCGCCCGTGCCAAGACTCGGCGGCCTGGCCCCGCTACCGGCCTTCTGTCGGCCTGGATCGCACCGCTGCGTCATGGAAGAGAAATCCCACAATGCAGCGCTTGAACAGACTGAGTACATCGTTCAGAAATATCAGTGAAATAGGTTTTTGAGTGCGTACATGTGCACATAGGTATCATAATGTGCACTATGTCTTTGTGTCTTATTTTCAATCTTTTTCCTTTCTTTTTATAAAAAAAAGACTAACTAGGGATGGGAGTGGAAAACTGGCGACAGCTATAATCTCTGTGTGCA
The DNA here is from genome assembly GCF_963514075.1 of Conger conger. Classification (NCBI taxonomy): domain Eukaryota; kingdom Metazoa; phylum Chordata; class Actinopteri; order Anguilliformes; family Congridae; genus Conger; species Conger conger. The sequence continues at coordinate 4,918,811 of NC_083773.1, forward strand.
GAACATCAGCTACAGGAACCTGCTGTAAACTGGCAGCAATGATGCTCTGACTCTTGGCATTGTCCCGACTCAAATAAACATTACATAAATAAATATTTATACACAGTTTCTTCTCAGGATCTCAGAGCACCGGGAGGCAGGGAGACTGCCGCAGTCAGGGCCTGTACCGGCCACACAGAGGGCCCTGCAGCTGCTGAGTGAAGCCTCCATGCCTACTTTGACTCCCAGCTCTGTGTCTCTCCCTGTGAGTCTCTGCTCAGTGCCTCTCCCTGTGACTCTCTGCTCAGTGCCTCTCCCTGTGACTCTCTGCTCAGTGTCTCTCCCTGTGACTCTCTGCTCAGTGCCTCTCCCTGTGACTCTCTGCTCAGTGCCTCTCCCTGTGACTCGAGGCTCAGTGCCTCTCCCGGTGACTCTCTGCTCAGTGCCTCTCCCTGTGACTCTCTGCTCAGTGCCTCTCCGCTCAGTGTCTCTCGCTGTGACTCGAGGCTCAGTGTCTCTCGCTGTGACTCGAGGCTCAGTGCCTCTCCCGGTGACTCTCTGCTCAGTGCCTCTCCGCTCAGTGTCTCTCGCTGTGACTCGAGGCTCAGTGCCTCTCGCTGTGACTCTCTGCTCAGTGTCTCTCCCTGTGACTCTCTGCTCAGTGTCTCTTGCTGTGACTCTCTGCTCAGTGTCTCTTGCTGTGACTCTCTGCTCAGTGTCTCTCCCTGTGACTCTCTGCTCAGTGTCTCTTGCTGTGACTCTCTGCTCAGTGTCTCTTGCTGTGACTCTCTGCTCAGTGTCTCTCCCTGTGACTCTCTGCTCAGTGTCTCTTGCTGTGACTCTCTGCTCAGTGTCTCTTGCTGTGACTCTCTGCTCAGTGTCTCTTGCTGTGACTCTCTGCTCAGTGCCTCTCCCTGTGACTCCCAGCTCAGTGTCTCTCGCTGTGACTCTCTGCTCAGTGTCTCTCCCTGTGACTCTCTGCTCAGTGTCTCTCCCTGTGACTCCCAGCTCAGTGTCTCTCGCTGTGACTCTCTGCTCAGTGTCTCTTGCTGTGACTCTCTGCTCAGTGTCTCTTGCTGTGACTCTCTGCTCAGTGTCTCTCCCTGTGACTCTCTGCTCAGTGTCTCTCCCTGTGACTCTCTGCTCAGTGTCTCTTGCTGTGACTCTCTGCTCAGTGTCTCTTGCTGTGACTCTCTGCTCAGTGCCTCTCCCTGTGACTCCCAGCTCAGTGTCTCTCGCTGTGACTCGAGGCTCTGTGCCCCACCAGATTCAGCCAGAGGACTGTTTGTTGCAGGACGACGACCCTCCCATGCTTGCATGTTACGGCATTAAAGATAACGACTTCCACGACTGGGTCATTTCTGTAAACACTGCATCTGGCACGCGCATAGACACACACACACACACACACACACATACAAACACGAAGGCACCTACGAATACACATACAGTAAGCACAGGATAATACACACAACACACACACACACACACACCTGTGGGCCCCCTTCTTATGCTGGTTTCCGCTGCAGGCGAGTCACTAAAGCATTGAGGAATGCTGTGAGCACACCCCGGAGAGCAGCAGAGTGAACACATGCGTCTCACAGACAGCACAGCGCCGCAGTGAACACATGCGTCTCACAGACAGCACAGCGCAGCAGAGTGAACACATGCGTCTCACAGACAGCACAGCGCAGCAGAGTGAACACATGCGTCTCACAGACAGCACAGCGCAGCAGAGTGAACACATGCGTCTCACAGACAGCACAGCGCAGCGTCTGACCGCTGAAGGGCTGAAGGGCTGGGAGTAAACGCTGAGGCTCCCCGTGAGACAACGCGTTTCCCAGCCACAGCTCCAGACCAATCCTGAGCCACACACACACACTCATACACACACACACACACACACACAAACACACAAAACTCCCATACACACACACACACACACACAAACACACTTAACTCCCACACACACACATATAACTCACACACACACACACAAATAGATACATAACTCCCACAACTCGCACACACACACACACTCCCACACATACACCGATGCAGACCGACATAAGACAAACGCACGCGCGCAGAGTGACAAATAAGACACACACATACATTAGTAAAGTACACACACACACACACACACACACACACACACACACACACACACACACACACACACACACACACACACACACACACACACACACACACACACACACACACACACACACACACACACACACACACACACACACACAACCTCCCCTTCCAGGACTGTCCGAAATGGATTTCAGAACCCCTGTACATTCGACCTTGCCCCGTCCCGTAACACGTGGCCACGTT